>NW_015172650.1:3745-38666 GCF_001447785.1 Gekko japonicus | reverse complement strand
TGTGTGCTTCTCCACCAGGCTGACAACTGTGTAGCTGAAACCTCATTCACGTGTAAGGCTTATGCAGGCACCTTCTATGTGTAGTATCACAACAGGTGACTTGTACAGCTTTCTTTGAGCCTATGGGTGTGTGTGCACAGTCCATTGTGTGTGTGTAGGAATAAACATAGTCCATAAAGCAACATATCAATCTCATTCCTTAACAAAATAACCTAGCATAACTGACTATGTTCAATGTATTACCAGCATTTTAGATTAACATTGAGATAAGCTGATGTAATGATCTCCCATTCTTGGGGTTTTAGTTATTAGTGGATTTCTTTTCTTTCTCCCTAGATGTAGTTTCCCTTCCCTTATTTTCAGTTATAGTTTGTAGTCTTGTGAAAAAACCAATAAAAAATTCCCCTTAGGGGGATTTTTAAAAAAAGGAAATGTAAGGAGGCTCTTCCTGAAAATAGTGACTGTGGCATGGGTATATGACCCACACTTCTCATAGTGAACACAGAAGTAAACAAAGTCATTGCGCTTCTCTGCCATCTCTCCATGTTCCTTTAGGGTTGTCAGGTCCCTACCTTTTGCCAGTGGGGGACTCTAGGCTCCTCTTCTTGATTTTCTTGTGCGCGCACAAAGTGCACACCCTGCAAAAATATTACCCAGAAGTGACATCATCATATTAGGCATGTCGCAGGGCGGGGACACACTGGCATTTGGCCAAAAACTGGTCACCATAAAGTTTAGGACCAAATGGTAGAGTGTCCCCCTGCAACGTGCCCGGCACAATGACATCACCTCCAGGTGACATCACTGTTCCAGGCACATTGGGCACTGTGGAGCTCTTCAGGGGAAGGGCTCCCCCACCAACCAGCTGGCTGGTGGCTGGATTGGGGGCCCGGAAATGGGGGGGAAACCCACCCCCATCAGAGGGATGGCAACCCTATGTTCCTTTAGCAATCCTTTTATTCCTTGGTCAACTGAAGGCCCAACTGCTTTTCTGGCTGGTTTCCTGCTCTGGGTATATTTAAAGAAATGTTTCTTGTGTGTCTTGATGCTTTTAGCAACCTGCTCCACAAATTCTCTTTTTGCATGTCTAATTATTGACTTACATTTCTTTTGCCAGAGCCTGTGGTCCCTTCCATTCAATTCACTGGGGTAGACCTTTCACTTTTTAAAAGACTTAAATCATATCAGATTCTAAACTAATGATGTATGATATTATATCTTATTATGTGTGACTAAGACCACTGCCCAGAATCGCTGATTGCAAGAACAGTTGAAGTTATTTGAAGAACACTAATGTGCTAAAGAAAGGGTGGTACAAAATAAGTTGAGCACAGGCTGTTTGCCATTCACAATACTGTTTCCTGTCCTTAGAGGAGTGACTCACCATCATTGTAAGCAGCGATTCTAACACTGGGAGGAGTTGAGGAAAATAGGGTAAGCACTGAGGCCCACAATCCTATAGAATAATTTTATTTATTTATTTGTTTATTTGTTTGTTTGTTGCATTTATATCCCGCCCTTCCTGCAAGCCGGCTCAGGCAGGTAACATCAAAAGTATAGCATTATACAAAGCAGACACTTAAAACATCAACTTAAAACAAGATTAAATTAAAATTAAGTTAAAATTAGTTAACAAAAGACAGTGACATTAAAAAAATATTCCCAACAGCTGGATAGGAGGTAAATAGGAGCCACCGTGCCATAATACTACCGAGATATAATAGGGCCGCATTCTGCAGGGAGGCCAGATAACTGGACGTAAGTAAATTCTATTGAACTCATTTGGACTCATTTCCCAATAAACATGGTACAGTTAAGATGTTAATATCCTGATCTGTTCACACAAGAATGAATTATTCCCAAACAGAACATAAGTTCCCTGAGCGGAGGGATCCTGCACCCAGAGGGGCTTCAGCCAACTCACAGCTATTTCTGTCTGGTTCTCTTGGAATACATTTAAAACTGCTGGAAGGGGCCATCTTCAGAGTCTATCCTAATCACTGGTAAACATCAGCTGACCATTTGGGGCTATTAACAGAACATAGGAATGATCAGCTAGCAGCCAAGACAATATAAATCCTTGTATGTGAGATATTGAAATGCTATTTTATAAATGCTACCTCACAAAGTAATGTCACTTTTTTGTAACTTGAAAACAAATTCTAAAAATATTTTAATTAATGTTTTCAGTTTTGACACCACAGCTGAGGCTACTTGTGGTTCTTTTTTTGTGGGTTTTACATCATTAACCATGCAGTGGTGATCTTAGTGATTTTGGAGCCTGGGCAAAAATCAAGGGTGGCATACTAGAATCACTGGTAGGGAGGCAGAGCAACAGAGGTCAATTAATGTGTTGCTCCCCAATGGCATTCTTTGCATCTTTTCTATGGTGGAGAGGAGTGGTGGCTGGCTGTGCCCCTCCAATCACTTAAGATTTGTGCATATTTTGAGCAATTGTTGCAGTTTTCTACAGTGTGGATCTTTCAGGCTAATCTTGTGCATATTTTGAGCATTTGTTGCAGTTTTTCTAATGTGTGGATCTTTCAGGATCTTTGACAAATATTCTGGCCACATTCTGGGCATGATGATGAGAGGCTCCTCCCTTGTCAGCCCACTTGCCTGTCTCCCACTGTTCCACTATCTATTTCCTACGAGGCTTCCTTGCAACCTCTTTATACACCACTGCATCACCCCAGGCAGCTCTTCTAGAGCTATGCCAGGCCAGCATGGGAGGGAGGCCGAGGGGTGGAGACTCCAACTGTCTATTCCTTGTCTCCATTGAACATACTGCCTCTTGAGTCAGGCAGAAGTAGCCCAGGTGGCAATTGTTGTAGGAAGGTAGTAGGCCCCCTAGCCTCCCATTGCAAGCTACTTGAGTTGCAGTGGTGGTTTCTGCCTTGAGCCCTGTCCAGGGGGTGACATCATGAGTTAGAAATAGAGGCTGGGGAGGGAGACTCCATCTTAACAATTATCCAGCTAGCCTGTGCTCGTCTTCATTCCTCATCAGGGGTAGCAGCAGTATCCCAACTTGTCCTTGGCTACATCTGCTGAGCTGGGCAGTGGGGCAGTGGCTGCATTGATCCCCAATTCCAAGGCCAGCCCGGAACAGCCAAGTCCCACCTTCTGCCTCGTCCACCCTCTGTCACTGCTCCACTGCCTTCCAGGATTTGCTCCAGGGGTGTGCCCAGAGGCATCAAGGGACAGATGGTCAGAAGCCTCTGCAGTTTCCATCCCTCACTCTCCCTCCTGTGCCTGCAAAACTCTAGAAAAACTGCTGGGATGGTGCAGTGGCAATGATGGTGATGACAGGAAGTGTTGAAGGGTGGTTGGGGATGCAGTGCCCCCCCACACACACAGGATGAAGGAAACTGCTCCTTGCCTGTGACTGGCCCTGTAACCATGTTCTTGCTTGAACGACATGTGGGAAAAGAATAGATCAGATTCACAACAATCATGATTTTTATGTCTCCTGCTGTAAGTTCTTCATTTTTCAATGTAACCAGGAGTACCTGAAAGCAACAGAATAGTTCTAGGCAGGGCTTTTTTTTGTAGAAAAAGTGCAGCAGGAACCCCCAACAGCACAAACTCATTAGCACATTAGGCCATGCCCCTGACAGCACAGTTCATTAGCATATTAGGCCACATATTAGCATATTAGGCCACATCCCCATTGCCTTCCCTTGGCTTGCTCAGGTGCCCCACAACTGCGGGGAGCCTGGGCAAGCCCCCCCTTGAAGGCAAGGGAATGCAGTTTAAACTGCCTTCCCTTGGTTTGCCCGGGCACCCCACGTCTGCCTCCCCAATCCTCACAGGGGGGCCCTGGCCCACCCGCCTTGGAGTTGCTGGGTGGGGGGTCGCTCTCCAGGCCTTCCCTCTATAGCCACACACAGAGAGGTTTTGGCTGTAGTGGGCATGGCCAACTCTGAAACCAGCCGGAACTCTGTTCATGTGAATTCCTGTCCAAAAAGAGCCCTGGAACTTCTAGGACTGAGAATCCTGTGTTTCTGGAATAATATCAGATTATAAAGAATCATTTCGATGGCAACTGCAATTGCATGTTTCAGCATTCAGCAAAGAGTCTGTTAAAGCTAGTGATACGATAATCTGGCATTGCTTTAGAATAATGACATGGGCACTGGAGAAACCCAAGCAAAGAGTAAAAACATAGATGTTCTAAGACATACACCAGAAATATACACCAGAAATTAATTTGATTCAGAAAAACTGTTTGTGTGTAAATACAAAGGAGGCTGTCATCATTGTTTCTCACTGCACAGCTGTGTAATTTTACTTCAAAAAAGCCTGTTTGCTTCACTTCTTGTTCTCTGCTGTTCTACTTACTGGTAACTAAGCAACCAAAATGCCATAAATACCATTTGCATAATGTATCACATTTGTTTTATTTTTAAGTGCTTTAAAAACAAAATTGGCAGCTTTATGAATTCAGTTCCTATATTCAGATAGGCAAGCATCATGCTAATTCAAGGATTACTAAGTCAACTTGACTTGCAGTCAGAACTTGCCTTAATAGCATATCCTCCATTAGTTCATAGATGGAAATAGGGCTATTGTTCTGTACATGTCACACCTCTGTAATCAAATTTAAGATTACCAGTTTCAAATGCCCTCACTGCCACTTTTGCACAATGCTGAAAGTTTCTTCCACATCACATTTGTTTCTTTCGTCTAAGCAGATGTATTAATTAACCATAAACATTTTTTAAAATATGGATAAATACTATAATAATTATTCATATACACTAGAGATGACATGCATTCTATCTCCCTATCCTTCCAAGATTAATTTATAGAAACCCTAGAGAGGGAGCTATCTCCTAAAGAATAGAAATACTATTTCTTATGTATGCACATTAACTTTTTGTCCAATATTTAAAAAGCATGATTATCATGTAAAAGAAGGAGTAGTGCCCTATTACCCACAAAAGAAAACATTATATTCAATATTTTGCTACATAAGAGTCAAAGCTGAGTTGCACAACAAAACCCAGTTAACCTTTCTCCCCAATTTTCAGTGCAGGTAGCCTTAAAATTGTGTGACTATGTTTTTTTGTTATTTGTTATAGAATCATAGAATGTTAGAGTTGGAAGGGATCTTGCAGGTCATCTAGTCCAACCCCCTGCACTCTGCAGGAGCATAACCAAAAGATAAGTATACAACATACCCGAAAGATGGTCGTCCAGCCTCTGCTTGAAAACGTCCAGCGAAGGAGCATCCACCACCTCCCGAGGCAGTCTGTTCCACTGCTCAACCACTCTTACAGTTAGGAGGTTTCTCCTGATATTTAGCCAGTAACAACTCCCTTGTAATTTCCAACCATTAGATCTAGTCTTGCAATCTGAAGCAAGAGAGAATAGATCTGCTCCATCTTCTACATGACAGCCCTTCAAATACTTGAAGACTGCAATCATGTCCCCTCTTTATTTATTTGACTTGTAAACTGCCCTCCCCTGTACACAGGGCTCAGGGTGGTGGACAACATTTCCAGTAACACATTCATAAATCAAGTTAAACAGTTAAAATAATAAATAATAGAACAGTAAACAAAGGTTTAGAAGTTAACTCCCCATGGTTTCTAGTTAAACCTAGTCTGACTTAAAGCTCATTACTGCCCACATCAATGCCTCACTTTTCATTTCCTGCGCATTAGCAGATGTGCCAAGAGGGACCAAGCAGGCTGCCATCTCCACAGCTTTAGAATTCAGTGGTGCTTTCCTAACCCAAAAGAGTCCTTTCACAAATTGTCCATGAGCTGGTTAGCTATAAAGCCTTGACAGCCCAAAGTGATGTAGTGACCAGAGTGTTGGACTAGGGGGTCAGCTGCATGCTACTTTTTTCACTTGTTTGTACTCAATTCCTGTGTTCCTCACAAATATATAGCAGCTTCAGGGAACTGCTTCTTTAAAAAAAGGAGACCCCAAATGGGCTTGGAACACCACCAGGGGAGAAGGAAGTGCTCCTGCCCCCCACCGAGTTTTCTCATGCAAAAACTGCAAAGGGGTAGAGTTTTGCCACTTTTACTGCTTCATGTGTACAGATACTCCGCCTGTTTAGGCTCTCCTTGTTTTAGAAGCAATTCCTTGTGGCATCTGTGTAGCTGTAGTGAACATGGGGAAACAAGTGAAGGAACATAGCTTGTAGTTGACACCTAGGATCTGAGAGATCCAGGCTTAAATTCCCACTCTAATCCTGCTCAGTATGAGAGAAATCGCAGGTTCAGACATTTGGTGCCTGAGGTTCAAACATTCAGTGTCTGAGGTTCAGAGAATGTGATCACATGAGCAGTTTGGCTCGACATAGCCACCCCTCCCCTCCAGATCAAATGGGCGCAGTCACACAGCCACATCTGTCAGGCGTTCCCCAGGCATACTCACCCCATCCTAGGACAACTTGGAGCCAGGTTTAAAAGGCACCACATCAGAAGTGGGTATTTTTGGTGTTGTTCCCCACACATTAATTGAGCATGGCCAGATGAACATGGGGGAGTGCGCACTGAATGGCTTGGCAGTCTGAACCTGCAGATCCCTTCCTGCTGCTAGGGTGGGGTTTTTTTTGGAATTTTTGCCTAAGTGTGTATACGTATGTGAACACATGTATGCACATGCATTTTGAAAAATGACCGGGCAGCTTGACCACAGGATGTCCACGTGGGTAACCCGCAGCAGGGTGTGCTATGCCCTGCAACACTTTAAACCGGTACAATTAGAGGCCGCACCATATCGCGCCAAGCCACCACTGTGACCACAGCCATAGTGACCTCACATGGTAGTTGTAAGAAAAACACAGAGGAGAGGAAAACAATGTAAGCTGCTTTAGAAAAGAAAGGTGAGGTGTAAATAAGATTTAGTAACCCTCTTTTTACTTTTCAGTTACTTGCCATTAAACAATACGCTGTGCACATAATCTGCACTGTTTGTGCCATAAGAAGGAGTTATCTTAACAGTGTCCCTCTCTACCAGCTGACTGTAAAGTCTGAAGACCCTCCTGCAGATCAACTAAGAATAAAACACCAATGAACTCTACCATTTCAACAAAGGTGTGAGAGAATATTATGCCAGGGTAGGAAATAGGAGCTGCAGTGGCTCAAGTGGTTAAGATGCTGAACTGCAGGCTGAGAAAGGTCAGTAGTTCAGCAGTTCGAGACCCGGGTGCCGCATGATGGAGTGAGCTCCCATCTCTAGTTCCAGCTCGTGCCAACCTAGCAGTTTGAAAGCAAGAAATTGCAAGTTGATAAATAAGTACCACTTCGGTGGGAAGCGTTCCATGCGCCTTGGTGTTTAGTCATGCCGGCCACATGACCACGGAAACATCTTCGGACAGCGCTGGCTCTTCGGCTTTGAAACCGAGATGAGCACTGCAACCCTAGAGTCGGATTCGACTGGCTTTCGAGCAAGGGAACCTTTACCTTTAGGAAATATCACCTCCTTTACTGACCACCAAAACCTTAAACTAATCTCTGTTCAGCTTCCAACTCACTTTATTTGTACAATTGGGTTCGAGATCCCTCTTTAGACTGCTTTCTAAAATGCTGAACCATAAAATGATGATCCCTGATGACATGTATGTGATTACCTGTAGATCCTTGCAGCTCAATGAGAAGCCTATGGTGCTTATAAAATCATACTCTGGTAGATGAATAAGAAGGATTTGAAGGTGCTGGCCAGCCCCAGGTTGTTGGTACAGGAATGTTGCCAACAAGCTCTACAGAATTTCTCACATCCTGAACCACTCTACCTAGACAAAGCTGCTGGTGGCCAGCTTGTCATCCTCCTGTGAGCCAAGAAACTAATGGAGTAGCCACAAATAACCCCCATTTAGAGTTATTCCATTTGCCAAATATAGTTAAAAGACAACCGTGTATGTGAGCAACAACATTCCAGCACTGATGTTTTAGAATCTTTATTCTAAAAAATTGTGACCAAATGGCCTTTCCAACAATGACCAGTATAACAAATAAAGCCAAAGGGTTTATCCTGCAGCGTTATACGAGTACAAGTAGGAACTCATAAGGACTTGCAGTAGGGCATCTCATTTCCCTGTCCTATACTATTTTTCTTTCCCTTTCCTGAAAGCCCCTATAGCACCTCCCCTTTTCTGCTTTGTCCTATCCTCTAGGGTTGCTAAACTCCAGGTGGGGCCTGCCGAGTTCCTAGAATCATGACAGATCTCCCATCTACAGACATCAGTTCCCCTTACAGTCGCCAGCACTAGATTGGAAAATTCCTGGAGATTTGGGGGTGGAGCCTTGGGAGGGTGAGGTTTAGGGTGGCAAATTACCTTAGCAGGGTATAATGCTACAGAGCCCACCCTCCAAAGCAGTGATTTTCTCTGGGGAAACTGATCACTGTCATTTGGAGATCAGTTGTAATTCCAGGTAATTCCCCTCCCAACCCTCCCCCCCAAATGTTCAGATTAGAGCCATCCCTATACAAAAGTCTTATAAGCTCTTAAATTCCATTTTTCCATGTTCTATATTTCTCAGTCACTGGAACCCAAGATTGTAGGTATAGTATCAGTTCTGAAAGTTTATGTCCCAAAAGTCTGAGACAAAAAGCCAGTCTTTGCTAACGCTGTACATATAGCCACGAATTGAAAACAAGAATGAGATGAGCCATCCTGAAAAATTTCCCTTTCTGTTGGAGGGGGGCCATGTGCCCTTGCATTCTGCTGGTATGCACCATATCCTGCAAGTTCTCTTGGCCTCAGAAGTGAGAAGAGAGGGGGTTGAGTGTCCCTCAAGTCCTACCCTTCAAGCTCAGGAAAGAGTTGCCACAATATTCTCATTGGCCTCTTCCATTCCATTTTTAAAGGCCGTGCTGCAGGTTGCATATGCTCCATAGGGGTTCCCACTATCTTTTGAGAAGAGAGCCTCCCACTGGTGGGCACAAACCCATTTCCATGCACCCACCACTGGATGCTGTTGCTTCACCTACCTGCTATAGTATGAGAGACCAATTCCTCAGACCCAGCTTGTTCCCCTGCTTCCTTTCCATAATCTTGCCAAACAGCTGAGGGGTGGGCAGTGTTTTAAGGTTTAAAGAGGCCCATGGTCTTGGTGTGCCTACATCCTCCATGAGCCAAAGGAAGCAGACCCAAATGGCATTGTGGGTCTGAGTGACTCCTGTTCCCACCCCCATTCTCCAATCCCTGCGCAGCTGGGTGACAAGTAATCGGCAGGCCCCACCACCCCTCTCAGCTCTGGAGGGAGTCAGATGTGGCTCCCCTCCAAAGCAGATGCCAATTGGGGCATTGTCTGAGTCCCCTGAGAGTTTCTTCCCTCTTGTACTCTCTAAGAGCGGCAATAGAGCACCACAAAACTCATTTCCTTTGATGCAAAACAAATGTCTGACCTTTTCCCTTATGATCAGTGTCATACCTGCACATTCTACTATCTGTTTCCTTACGACTAACCTGCATATCTTCCATCTATGAAACTGGCCTTTATTGATCCCACTAAGATGGTGCTGGAAGTTCACTATTTCTAAAGACCCCAAAGAAAGTGACTGAAGCTGTTGTTCTAAAAACTAACAGGAGGAAGTGTTTGACGTATGAGGTCAGTGATGTCAAAATATGTGATGTAACAATGTGACTGGAGTTTTGTTTCACTGAACTGTCACTATTCACTAACCCACCACTCTGACACCTGTCTGCTGTATCAAGCCATGCCATGGTCATGGCATAAAAGGCCAGGGCTACCTGATAATCTCCCTACAGAGTCTTAGTTCATAAATGTTTACCCTTGAGGCTCTTCATAAACTAGTTAACTTGTTCCATCAGAATAGCCCAGTCTTCAGCCAATCTTCCCTTAGACCTGAACAACTCTGTAAGATTCTGAAAGTAACCAGCTCTTCTTCTGGGAGCTAATGAGTCATGATTGCTCTGCACACTTCCATGTGCCAAGGCTCCATGGTACCTGAGGCTTCAGTTCTGACCTCTTTCTTGCTAAAGTCATCAGCTGTCTGAAACATTGTTCCTGTAAATGAGAGACAGAATCAGTAATACTACTATTTATACAATGTACTTGTCATACCAGAAACAGAAATGTGTCCTTATAAGGCACTGCAGTACAATACTAACCAGTTACAGTAATCTTGGTTACTTTGAGATTTGAGTGCATGCACAATTGTACTGTTATCATAACATGAATTTACCCTAGTACTGTGGACTATTACTACAGTAGAAAAGGATTCCAGGATGGTTAGGTCACCTGTAATATTCTCCTCAGCCCATTCAGCCCCTCAACCAAAGACCTCGAAGGAAAAACAAAGTGCTGCCTTTAGAAGCAGTCTGAACCTGTCGGCATATGCACACGTCATTTTGGCAATGATAATAAAGTTTTCCTACAGTCCAATACTTCAGAACTAGTTATACGATACTTAATCGAACAGTCAGAGGACTGAAAGTTAAAGCTTAATGAAAAAGATGTGAAAAATGATAAATATAAATGAAAAAGATAAGGTAGCTTTTTACATTTGCCTCCCAGTAGTGAATAGCATTGAAACAAAGGTGTTTTAGTTGGAGATTTTAAAAACTGTATTTTTAAATGCTCTGGATTTTTAAAATTAATTTAAGAAAATGATTTTTGCTGAGTTTAATATCTTCATTGTCTTAGAGTTACGCAAGAACTAACTTATTCTTCTTCAGACTTGTATTGAAAAGGGAGCATGAGATTGCCCCAACTCCATTTACATTGGCAACCAAGTGACACTGGTATAAAATGGATGGGAGAGAAACCAAGTGACACTGGTATAAAATGGATGGGAGAGAAATGGCCCTAACGCATTGGCCATTTCCAGCTCTCCCATTGGCTGCGCTGTAAACTCCATCAGCTATTGGCCCATCAACTGCCACTTAAGAGTACGCACGTGCCATTGGCTGGATGCTGGGTCCACTTCTCTCCCCCACCCACTGCCAGTCTGGACGCTCTTTCTTCACAGAATAAACTGCCAAAACGGCTGTCTCTCCTAACAAAGACACTACTCCTGCTTGGCTCCTGTGGGACTAACTTTTCCCTCAGTGGCTGTTGCTAGGAAACCATGCTTGGTTTTGTCAGTAAAAAGGCAAAGACAGGAGGCCCTTTCCAGGACTTTGTGGGGAACTCATTGGGGCCTGTAGGCTTGGGGTTCAAGAACGACACGAGACACGGATCTGCAGAATCTGTCTGAACCGGACTGGCTCAGCAGTGTTTTATTAGCTTCCCCCTCTTTCCCCCCCCCCTGCCACATATATCGAAAGCTACCATACAGTGAACTAAACTAACAGGATGTGCTCTGCATTTCCCTCCCCCCTGCCACATATATCGAAAGCTACAAGCATACAGTGAACTAAACTAACCGGATGTGCTCTGCAGACAGCCCACCTCCTTATCTCCATCTCACCGTAGTCAAGATTCTTCTCACGGTGATTTCAGCAGATGTTTACTGGTACCTTGCACACTACTTCCCTTATCTCCCTGTGTGGACATTGACCTCCGGGCATGCCTCCAGATGGTGCCATCCCCACAGGGGCCAGTCCTGACTAGGGTTGTCAGCTCCAGGTTGGGAAATTCTTGGATATTTTGTGGTGGAGTCTACCAAAGCCAGGGTATGGGGAGGGGAGAGGCCTCAGCTGAGTAGAATGCCATAAAGCCTACCCTCCAAAGCAGTTATTTTCTCCAAGCAGGAGAGATCTGTTTTCTGGAGTTCAGTTGTCATACCTGGCAATTTTCAGGGTCCACCTGGAGGTTGACTACCCTAGGCATAGCAGTTAGCACTTCAGAGCAGGGTCTGCCAGACACAGGTTCTTACTGTGGAAGTCGAGTGGGTGATTTCTGACCAGTCACAGACTTTCAGCCTAACCTACCTCACAGGGGTTTTGTGCAGATTGAAAGGGGGAGAGGAGAATGATGTGAGCTGCTTTGGTGTCCACTGTGGAGAAAGACTCTACTTTTCCTCCTGGGGAACCATTGCTGCCAATCTCCAGGTGAGCAAACAATGATGAAAACAACCATGATGTAGTATTATGAAAATATATTTAGACTGTTGTTTTGCAGTGAGTTGTGTTTCTTCAACAAGTAATAAAGATGTACACATACACACTATGGAAACAGCATATACTCCCATTTCACATAACTGCTTTTTCATGGTGTGCTGTGTAAATAACATTACTTTACACGTCAACAATTCTAATCTGTGTATTAACACTCAAACATTCTTTCCACTCCAATCTCCAGGTGAGGGCTGGAGATCACTCAGAAATAAAACTGCTCTCCAGATGGCAGAGATCAGCTCCCCTGGAAAAAAAAATGGCTACTTTGCAGGGTGGACTCTGTGTCATTATACCCTGCTGAGGTCACTTCCCTCCTGCTTGGGTCCCCACTGCGAAGAGAGACTGTAGTTTTCCTAGGCAGAGGCTGCGGGGGGGGTGTGTGTGGAAAGCTGAAGTCAGAGGGGCAGATAATGGCATGTTGATGGTTGACTGGGAAGGAGATAGGGTTGCCAACTCCAGGGTGGGAAATTCCTGGAGATTTGAGGGTTGGAGCCTGAAGAGGGTGGGTTTTGGGGAGGAGTGACACCTCAGACAGGTACAATGCCATAGACTCCACCCTCCAAACCAGCCATTTCCTCCTGGGGGACCATTTTTGCCAATCTCCAGGTGAGGGCTGGAGATCACTCAGAATTGAAACTGCTCTCCAGATGGTAGAGATCAGTTCCCCTGTAGAAAACAGCTGCTGAGATCGCTTCCTCCAGCTTGGGTCTCCACTCCCCACTGAGCAGAAAGACTGCACTTTTCCTAGGTAGAGGCTGCAGGTGTGGCGGGGGGGGGAGATGGAAAGCTGAAGTCAGAGGGGCAGATAAAGATACATTGATGGTTGGCTGGGAAGGAGATAGGGTTGCCAACTCCAGGTTGGGAAATTCATTGAGATTTGAGGGATGGAGCCTGCAGAGTGTGGGGTTTGTGGAGGGGTGGGACCTCAGACAGGTACAATGTCTCTCTGCCCTCTAAAGCAGCCATTTCCTCCTGGGAAACCATTGTTGCCAATCTACATGTGAGGGCTGGAGATTGCTTAGAATTACAATTGCTCTCCAGATGATAGAGATCAGTTCCTCTGGGGAAAATGGTGGGTTCTGTGTCATTATACCCTGCTGAGGTGGCCCTCCCGTGACAGCCAGTGTGACCTAACAGTCAGCGCTTCAGAGCAGGGTTTGCCAGACCCAGGTTCTTCCTCGGTAAGCTGATTGGGTGATTTCAGACCAGTCACAGACTTTCAGCCTAACCTACCTCACAGGGTTGTTGTGCAAATCCAAAGGGGGAGAGAAGAATGATGTGAGCTGCTTTGGTCCCCACTGTGGGTAACGACTGTACTTTTACTAGGTAGAGGTTGCAGGGAAGGGGGAGGAGATGGACACCTGAAGTCCGAAGGGCAGATAACAGTATGTTGTTGGTTGGCCTGGAAGGAGATAGGGATGCCACCTCTGGGATGGGAAATTCCTGGAGATTTGAGGGGTGGAGCCTGGAGAGAGTAAGGTTTGAGGGAGGGTGGGTTCTCAGACAGGTACAATGTGATACTCTAACCTCCAAACCAGCCATTTCCTCCTGGGGAACCATTGTTGCCAATCTCCAGGGGAGGGCTGAAGATCACTCAGAATTATAACTGCTCTCCAGATGGCAGAGATCAGTTCCCCTGGAGAAAACAATAAGCTCTATGTCATTAGCTGAGGTCACCACAACAAATTGACACTAAGTGCCCAAGACAAGGGCACCTGCCCAGAGCTTCTTTCTAGAGCTTATTGTATTTATTTCCACAATGGGCCTTATTCCTAGAATCTCACACACCAGAATATCAGCATAGCAACATTATTCTCAAGATCTGTTTCAGTATATGAATATTAATTTTCATTCTTCTAAAAGGTTGTTATTGGACTAAGGTCAAAGGTGTCAATGAATATTTTTTAAAAATTCATTGTTGCCACATCATGCTACTTGTGTTAAGCCCCAAGAATGGTCACTAGTGAGTGTACAAAAGTGATTAGACCAAGGGTTCCCAAAAGTGGCACCCACAAACACTTTTCCTGGCACACTCCAAGTGTCAGCCATGTTGTAGCTGGCTCCAGTTTCTGCAGCAACCATTTTGTGGCAGCCATTCTGTGAATGTGCCCGCCACTCTCTGTCAGAATTCCAAAGGTACCCACTGGCTCAAAAAAGATTGAGGCCCCTGGATTATATTGCAATATATGTATCAGGGAAAATGAGAGTCAAATCCCCACTCCAGTATATATCTCACAGTGACTTCGGTCAAGCCATTGTTTCGAAGCTTAATCTGCTTAATCTAAGAAGAGTTATACCCTTCTGAAGTAAATGGGTTTAGAAGGGCATAGCTGTGTTTAACACTGCACAATTGTTGTGAGGATGAAACTGGGCAATCTCATGTATGCCATCCCAGGTTCCTTGGAGGAAGTAAAATGTGAAGACTTTAAATTCCTGCCATGTGCAAAGTCTAAGAGCCTGGGTTCCTCATATCTTTGCAGTACTTCTTTTATGATGTCTACAAATAACCTTGCCAAATGCCACAGCCTGACTTTCAAAACACTTTATCTGAGCCTCTGAATGCACTAGGTTTTGTGATTAATGAACATAATCAATGAAATATCTGGAGGCTAAACATCAGATTTGTGGATTTAAAATGTTGAAAGCCTTCAGTATCCATCCTGGAGGCTGGATCATTGTTCACTCTAATGTTCAGACTAATGTTCAGACTAATGTTGGCTGCTGACATTAAGCAATCACTTGCTCTTTAATAGATATGGGACTAGGCCAAAGTAAGACAACTTGGTCTTACCTGAGATTCAAGTACACTTGGATCTACCTCTGATTGATGTGGCTGTATATAACATGTTATGGGAGGTTTTATGCCCCTCATAGGGGATTTTTTATTGCATTTTCTATAAACTACAACGAAATTTGGGAGGGGGTCTACAAACTATAGGAGAAAGTAAAGAAACCCCACTAAAAACCCAAGAGATGGTGGTCATACATACTGCTTTAAAAAGTAGCTTTAAACTCAATGTTCAATTGAAGTTCATTGAATGTGGTCATCTAATAATCTATTTAAACTGAAGTAAAAATGTAAATTTAATCTGACTTCTTAAAGAGCAAAAGAAGTAATAATTATAACAACAAATTTATTCACAGCAAAAAGCCAGCACTCTAATACAACAAACTAACTCAAACTAAATTCATACAACCACAAGCATAAATGAAATATATAAAAAGAATATCAAATGGAGCATGCATGTAAAACCTGTTAAGTCCTGTAACAAATTACATCTATTTGTCTTTCACTAGGAGCCTTCTAGTCCTTACAGCTAACCAGTCAAATTTGGCAAGTTTAACTGTAACCTTGGGGCGTAATAATTATAACAAAACATTGTAAGAGATTTCATAGTGCAATAACATCTCATCTTTTATACTTTTTCTTTCTCAAGTGGTAGCTTGTCTTTGGGGCTGCCACCCCCAGTTTAGAGTCTGAGTTCTCGTCTGAAGATGTCACTGCTCCTTCTTCTTCACTTTCTTTGGTGCTGTCTTCTTCCTCCTCTTCTTCTCCTGCTGGATGACTATGTTGATGCAGAAATTCACATGCCTTTTTTTCCTCTTTTTTATAATTTTTTTATTTTCCGTTTTACAAAATATAATCATACATATCTTAATATTTACATAAATATTCTTGAGTCTATTTATTCTTTTCCTTTATCCATTTGTATACCTTTGCCCATCTTTCTTGAAATACTTTATCATCTTTCCCTTGCAATATTACACTTAATTTGTCCATTTCTGCTACCTCCAACAATTTTATAGCAAGTTCTTTTCTCGATGGTATTTTTCCTTGTTTCCAGTATTTTGCTATTAGGATTCTTGCTGCTGTGAGGATATAGGTTAATACATATACATCATTTTCTTTATATTCCTTGGGGATTATATTTAACAAATAAATCTCTGGACACATTTTCAGCTTAATATTTAACATTTCTCTTGTTATATTCTTTATATTTTGCCAAAATTTACAATTTTTTCTACATTTCCACCACATATGGATAAATTTACCTACATTCACTTTACATCTCCAAGAATTTTTATTTGGTGTTTTGTATACTTTTGCTATCTTTTCTGGAGTCCAGTACCATCTATGGGCTATTTTAAATATATTTTCTTTGAAGGTTACAGCTCTCATCAATTTCATTGCTTTCCATACTTTTTGCCACTCATCAATTCGGATGCTCTTTCCTAAATCTTTCGTCCACTTATTCATTGTGCTATTTATTAATTCCTCTTGTAAATATTGCTCTAGTAGAAAGTTATAGACCTTTTGAATTAGTTTGTCATTTGAGGAAAGCCAATTTTTTTCTAAATCTGATTTTGATTTCAGAAATCCCGTTATTTCATCTTTATTATATCTATCCTGTAATTGCACTTGCTCCCACCACGTCAGGTTAATATTTTTAACTTTTAAAAGTTCTATTGGTCTTAAATTGTTGTTTTTGTCCAGTAGGTCATCATATATTATAGCTTTTTCTTTAGTCAGTAGCTTGGGATTGATGAAGGCCTCTAAAGGTGACACCCATCTTGGTGTTTTTGTATAATGTTTTTCTTTTATCTCTCTCCATATTTTTGTTAGTGCTGATCTAAATATATGATTGTGAAAGTTTTTATGTATCTTTTCTTTTCCGTACCATAGGTACGCATGCCAACCCATATACAAGTCATGGCCTTCCAAGTCCAGCATTCTCCAGTCTTTTAGTTGTATCCAATCTTTGATCCAGCTCATAGTTGTCGCTTGATAGTAGAGACACCAATTTGGTAGACCTACACCTCCTTTTTCTTTTTTATCTTGCAATATTTTTAATTTAATTTGTGACCTTTTTGGGTACCAAATAAATTTCCTCGTAATTTTTTCTTTTTTAAAATAAATCTTTTTATTTGGATTTTTACAATATCATCACATCATTTAACACTTATTTATATACCTCCCTACAAGGAGGTATGTATGTACATTCTTTAACAGTAATTGTATTGAAGAAAAACAATTTTTCCATTGACATTAACATTTATCCATCTTAACGTCCAATATTATTTTAAATAACTCATAATATTTAGATAAGGTTAAATAAAGCTAAACAATGCTTATGCTTCTATCCTTCTACTTATCCCTCATACTAGCTAGCCTACCTCTCATCAATATTTATTTTCCTTAACTTTAGCTATTTGTATATTTCTCCCCATTTTTCCCAATACTCATCTTCCATAATTTTTTTCTATGTCTGTAAAAAATTGAGGTTTTTTTTTCAATATTGGTATATTTTGCGCAAGGAATAAGAAACGGGGTAAGATATTCATTTTGATTGTCGATATTTTACCCATTAAAGATAATTGAAGATCTTTCCACTTATCTAGATCTCTTCTTATTTCCCCTTTTAATTTATTATAATTATTTTCTATCAACATACTATTCCTGTTTGTTAAGGTTATTCCTAGATATTTGACTCTCTTTGTAACTTGTATTTTAGTCATTTCTTGTAGTTTATTTGCTATATTTTGTGTACAATTCTTCGTCAAAATTTTTGTTTTTTCAAATTCATTTTTAATCCTGCTATTTTTCTGTATTCTTGTATTTCCTTTAATAAACTTATTATTGATGATAGCGGTCTTTCTATGATAAACACTAAATCATCAGCAAATGCTTGAAGTTTATATTCCTCATCTTTTATTTTCAATCCTCTTATTTTTTCATTTTGTCTAACATTATCATTTAATGTTTCTAGTATGAAGATAAATAATAGAGGAGATAATGGGCATCCTTGTCTGGTACCTTTCTGTATCTCTATCTTCTTTGTTATTTCTCCATTTACTATGATGCTTGCTTGTTGAGTTTTATATATTGTTGATACCATTGTCAAAAAATGGTTTCCACAGTCCCACATCTCTAATTTCCTTTTAAGAAAGATCCATGAAACGTTATCAAAAGCTTTTGCTGGGAGTGGAAAGCCAAGTGGTGCACTAAAAAAAAATCATATGCCTTTTCAACAGTCAATTTTTTCTCTCTTGTCCATAAAATTGAAGATTGTGCCTTTGGGTACAATCCATCTGTAGGGAATGTTGTTCTTCTGTAGGAATAAAACCAATTATCTATATTTTCTTCTTTTCCTTCTTATTTCAAATGGAATGTCCTTCAACACTTTTATTTCTTTGTCCTTGATTTTCAGGGTAGTTCCATTTGTCACTTTGAGAATTTGATCTCTCACTTGTCTTCTGGAGAATCTTACCATAACTTCCCCTGGCAGATTATTCTTTCTTGTAAATTCTGAATACGACCTATAGATCGTATCAATTTCGTTTTGTAATATATCTGTTTTTATATCTACCATTGGGCCTAAAGCCTCACACATAATCTGTTTCAGATTCTTTCCCTTCTCTTCCGGAACAACTTGAAATCTTAGAACATAGCTTGCTCCTTCCATCTGTAGCTGTAACAAATGAGACTCCTCCATCATTCTCTTTTTCTCCATCACCTGCAGTTGTTTTTTGAGCTTCTTGGTGTTGGCATCCACTTTTTTCAGCTCTTGCTCAGTTTTTTCTGGGTTTTTTTTACTATCTCAGTTAATTGAATCTGCTGTGCATCGAACTTATAGTGCAGTGCCATAACTTGTTCCAGCAGAGGGTGCAGTGCTTCAGTCAGCATCTTTTTCAGTTCTGTAGTTGTGTCCTGTCTAGGCACAGAACTCGCTGGGCTGGCAGTTCTGGCAAGAAGCTTAGGTTTCACTTGCTTGTCTTTCTCATCCTTCCTCATGGGTACCATGTTTGGGAATTGTTTACTTTTTATAAAAGTTATTGCCGTCTCTGATATTCTTAAATCCACTTGGTAAGTTCTTAAATGCTCTTTATTTCAATCCATCTTGCTTCATTAGCCCAGCTCCCTTTTCATAGTAGCTCAAAGTTTGCTTAGTTTTTCTTAGTGGAGGAGAGTTCCCTCCCCCCTCGCTTTCAAAGGGGAGGTTTTCAGCTAGTTTTTCAGTGTTTCTCACTTAGACATTAACTCACATTTTAACGATAAGTCCACTTTTGTTTTCAATTCACTTGGCCACCAAACGCTTGCTCTGGTGTGCGATTTCTAGTTCCCATTTGGGACGCTCTGCAGCGGGACCTTTGGGGCATGGAGTAGCCCCCATTCACCGATAGGGTCGCTAGGGGAAGGGCTCTCCAGCACCCCATGGCTGGGAGCCAATGTGAGGGCTCCACGGGTGGCGCGCACAGTTGCACCCCCTCCCAACTGCAGGCTCTGACAGCCGTCTCCCAGAGCTGCGGGAGAATGCAACCACCATGGCGAACACTGAAACCCGGAAACCTCACAAAGTGTTATGTTGATGCACCCTGTTCCATAACTGTTATTACAGTATCAACTTGACCTTTAGTTTAACCCAGGGCTCTTTTTGTAGAAAAAGCCCAGCAGGAACACATTAGCATAACAGACCACACCTCTGACACAGCTCATTAACATATTAGGCCACACCCCCATGTTACCAGAAGTGTGGTCATCCAGCCACACCCACTCTTGCTTCTTATTCTGTTTATCTTGTTCATTGTCAAAACAAAACCAATAAAACCCTCACCAGTAGAATCATAGATTTGGAAGGGTCATCTAGTCCAATTTATTCCCCCCCTTCCTTTGAGGAGCTCTAGGCAGCAGACAACATTCTCTCTTCCCTCACTTTGCCCTAACAACCATCTTATGAGTTAAATAGGGCAGACTGACTGACCCAATGTGAGTTTAATAGCTGAGTGTAGATTTGAGCCCAGGCTCCCCAGCTCCTAGTTCAACCCCCCTCTACTGTTAGGGTCAGCAACTTTTTACAACGGAAGAGCCAAGCAACACCAACATTCAGAAACAAGAGATTGTTTAAAGAAAACCTAATGCATAACTGAAATGATACAGAACATTTTGAAAAATCCTGTTAATTGTGATGTTGAAATTTAAGTCTCTTTACTGTTTCCATTTCTGGGAATACTTTAGACTTCTACCTCACAATGGGATGTACCAAATTATGGGATGTACTAAAAGGAAGGACAGGATTGCCCATTGGAAACAATGGAAGACACTTGAATGCCCATTGAAAATAATGGGAGCCAGGAATACCAATTGACTTGCATAGGCTCCATTGAAATACATTACAGTACAAGTAGAGTTGCAAAAAAATGTGAAAAGGATTTTCCATTAGGGTCTCTGGGCCCAAATAGACTGAAATGACAGGCCCCAGCTTGGAATGACGGCCCCTAGGAGTAACAGAAGTGTTCTGGGACTGGAATGACAGGCCACAGAGTGGAATGACAGCACCTGAGGTTAGCAGAAGTGTTCTGTGACTAGAATGAGAGACCACGGAGTGGAATGACAACCTTTGCATAGGGGAGTGGGGATGACTACCTGGCTACCCCACAAGAGACATCCTTTGTGGACGGACAACTCATCCCAATGGGATGAGAAGGCTACGAATTCCAGGCCCACTTTCCCTGTGGACCAACCCCTCCCCACCCAGTCCAGCACCCGGGAGAGGAGACGGTCCTTAACGGAGTGTGAGGCAACCTCTGGTACCTGGATAGGACAGTCCGTGAGGTCCTTGAAGAGCAGGATCTGATGTGCGGGCACTGGGTCCGGGTCACAGCTGGGAAGGGGAAGGCAGCTAAGGGTGTCCGCGTGGGCCATGGATTTGCCTGGGTGGTGCAGCAAGCTGTATTGGTAGCCCGCTAGGAATACAGACCAATGCAGCACACGAGGGAACATCATTTGGGGCGTTTGGTGATCCAGGGCCAGGAGACCCAGGAGTGGCTTGTGGTCCATGAGAACGGAGAAGGGGCGGCCATAGAGATAGTGATGAAATTTCTTGACTCCCGCCACAATGGCCAAAGCCTCCTTGTCGATCTGTGCGTAGTTGCGCTCCGTCGATGACAATGTCCGGGAATAGTAAGCCACCTGAACTTTGCGGCCATCCGGCAGTCGGTGGCCCAATACAGCCCCCACACCATAGGGCGAAGCATCCCATCCTTGTTACCAGTGAAAAGTACTGAGACCAGAGACTCAGCATGGTGAATCAGCTCTTGTTTATTGAATTACATGAGGAATGAAAGATGCTTTTGGCCAGTCAGCGCCCGGCTTATTTGCGTGACCCACACCACACCCACCAACCGTGATTGGCTTTATTTACAAGTTAACAACTCAATAGGTCTACTTTCAGATCCGGGAGAACCCACTGGTGCACCCTAGGATCTGAAGTGGCCATTGTCTTAGGACCAAAGGTCGAAAGGTTTATCTGACCGCATGGCCAGGCTAGCACTGCCGTGGCCATCTTATTGCAGCTTAATACACGACGGTTACCTAAACTGAAGCCCATCTAGAATTGCAGTGCTTCAAAGCAGCTTTAATAAATAATAAACAATGATTCTCTAGGATATCTGTGCTTTTAGAGTATGATAGTATGCAGCTTTCAATATTTGTGATCAATGATGCATTATTGGACTGTTGCCATTTTCTGTTAGCCAAATAGAAATTTAACTAAGTGTGTTTTGAAGTTAGTACAATTGTTATAAACACTTCTAGTATCATCTAACTGTTTAAAATGGGGGGAAATCTTGTACATGTAGGTCATTTTATCTGATTTTCTTTTTCTCTTGAGCAGCTGGATTTCCCAGACCACTCTCTGGCTGGTCAGCAGCCCAGGGCAGCCCAGGACAACGGTTTAAAATGACTATTGCCAGCCGCTCAAGAAAAAAAGAAAATCAGATAAAATGGAAAGACCAGGTATCTGGTATTGTGTCAGCTGGCCAGACTTCTAGACCACCGTCTCCCAGCCCCACCTACCTTACAGGGTGTCTCTTGTGGGGAGGGGAAGGGAAAGGAGTTTGTAAGTTTCTCTGAGATTCCGAGTGAAGGGTGGGGTATAAATCCAATCTCCTCCTCCTCCTCCTCCTCTTCTAATTCTAATTCTTCTTTCCATAGCCATTGCCAGGCAGGAGCAGAGTCCCTGCACCCTGACAAGGTGCAAGACAATTGAGAGAGAAGTGGCATGGCTGCTGTTAGAAGCAATGATGACAAGCAACTGTATCCTCTTCAGTCATGGCATGAGTCTCAACATTACCAGCTCCTGATTGCAGTGACAGCTGCCTAGTATTTCCTCTCAGATGCTAGTGTCTTCTACTCTGGTCCCCAGAATTGGACCTCCCACAACTCCACCTTGAGCAGACACTCTGAAGAGCGGCATAGAAATTTTACTAAATAAAATCAATAAATAAGTGGCATGAGTCTCAACATTACCAGCTCCTGGTTGCAGTGACAGCTGCCTAGTATTTCCTCAGATGCTAGTGTCTTCTACTCTGATCCCCAGAATTGGACCTCCCACAACTCTACCTTGAGCAGACACTCTGAAGAGTGGCATAGAAATTTTACTAAATAAAATCAATAAATAAGAGAAGCTACATGCTGTCATCAGCTCAGTTACCCATTCAGGGCATTGGCTGAGGTTGTCTGGTCCCCACTGGCCACTGATGAAGGATGGGGAGGTAGTGTTGCCAGATCCAGCTCCTGGAGATTTAGGGGTGGAGCCTGGGAAGGGCAGGGACCTCAGTGACAGGCCTGTAGCTACAGTGGAGCCTCCCAGGGCCCACCCCCCTGACTACTTCCCAAGGCACTATGACTTTTGGGGAGCAGCTGAGGGAAGCCATGAGCACCTGCACTCCAAGCTGCGAATTCATGGCTTGGAGTGCAAGCGCGCACGACCCTCCTAGCTTCTCCCTCAAAGCATTTAAAGGGACCCTTTAAATGCTGGGGGGGGAGAAGTGGGCCAGCATGTGGGGGTTGTATGTGAATTTCAGTGCTCCCTGACTTTTTAAAAGGCCCCCCAAACTAAAAATCCTGGCTACGGGCCTGGTCAGTGGAGTACAATGCCATAGATTTCACCCTCCAAAGCATCAATTTTCTCCATGGGAACGGATCTCTGTAGTTTGGAGATAAGATGTAATTCTGGGGAATCACCAGGTCCCACCTGGAGGCTGGCATTCCTAGCACTGATGCATTTAGGCAAGGAGTACATTGGGTGGGAGAGAGGATACCTGCAGTATCTTGTTGAGGACTATTTGGATCAGCCCTGCTTTCAATAACAAATGCCTCATAAAATGTCACACTAACCTTTCTGTTTCCTCTTCAAAAGAGCTTTGCCTATGGAGATGCTGCTTAAGGAAATCAAGCTCAACACTCCCTTGAATACATGCAGATAGGGCATGTAGTTCTTTGAACATAGGCCTAAATGTATATTTTCCAAAGCATAGTAATAGCACAATTATAATATTGCCTACTTTGCCTCTTCATGATCAATATAACAACGACTTGATTGGCTTTTGCCTCTAACATTCTAAACAGTTTGCTGTTCTGAGGTAAAATGTGTCCAATCTCCAGGTGAGGGCTGGAGATCACTCAGTACTACAACTGCTTTTCAGATGGCAGAGATCAGTTCCCATGGAGAAAATGGTGGGCTCTGTATCCTTATATGTTGCTGAGGTGGCCCCCGTATGACAGTCAATGTGACGTAGCAGTCAGGGCTTCAGAGCACGGGAGAGGCTGCAGCTGTGTGGGGGGTGGAAAGCTGAAGAGTGAGGGGGAAATAAAGGTAGGTTGATAATTGGCTGGGAAGGAGATAGGGTTGCCAACTCCAGGTGGGAGATTCCTGGAGATGTGAGGGATGGAGCCTGGAGAGGGTGAGTTTGCAGGAGGTGTGGGACCTTGGACAGGTACAAAGCCATAGACTCCACCCTCCAAACCAACCATTCCCTTCTGGGGAACCATCGTTGCCAATCTCCTGGTGAGGGCTGGAGATCACTCAAAATTACAACTGTTCTTTAGGTAGCAGAGATCAGTTCCTCTGGAGAAAATGGTGGACTCAGTGTCATTATACCCTGCTGAGGTCACCACAGCAAAATTGACACTGAGTGTCCAAGGCCGGGGCACCCGCCCAGAGCCTCTTTCTAGAGGCTGTTGTATTTATTTCCACAACAGGCCTTTTTCCTAGTATATTAATATTTTAAATTTGAAACAGTATTTAAAATATTTTCTAGAAATGTGTATAGTGCTTAAAAAGGACATATTGTTTTCATTATTAAGAAGCCTACCCAGTGTCAGAAGACTCTTTCCATATTTAACGAATGGATGTGCAAACAGTAACTTAATTATGTTACTGTTCCCCCCCGTTTCCTCGGTCTTGCTTTCCTGCAAAACTCTATGGCCCAGTATTTTTCAAGTTTAACAAACCCTTCTCAACGCAGAGCATTTATGCTGGCCAGATTCTATATATTTCCCTCGGCTGTGGTCACAGGGAGATACAAGGGTATCCCGTATGAGGCAAGATTCTGCAGATGCCTCTGCAAAGAACCTGACTCTGTTCAGCATATCATTTTAAACTACCTGCTGTTTACTCAGCTACTTTCACACCTGATTAGTCCCCTCCTCCAACCCTCTAAGGCTGCGACCAATAGAGGTATTGAATTCTTGCTAGCGGACAAAAACCACGAAGTTACTGAGCAGGTGGCAGAGTTCCTGGCAAATGTACTCAGGGGCCAAGAAAAAGAGGAAAGAAAGGAGGGAAGAGGAAGAGGTACGGAGATGAAGAGTGAGCAAGAGAGATAAGGTGTGTCTATCCTCTTTGGATAGTTAAGCTTCTTACTGTAACTGTTTTAATTACTGCAATATTCGAGATTACTGTTCCGAATTTTTATCTTTACTATAAACAATGTTACAAACTGCTGTACTCCGATTGTTTCCCTATGTTGACATATGGGTTGATTTGTACTGCTATTCTTTTTATAGAGTTATTGCTATGCCAATGAAGGCTACTGGAATTGGAATTGTATTCTTTTTTACAATTTGTGATATCTAGTAAATATAACTTCATAATATGTCTCTGTTAAATAACCATAACATTTAATTTAGTTATTAGTAGCTTTCCTTGGAAACGTTAGCATTCATTCGCAATATTCCAATAACGTAATGTCCATAATTATATTAATCTCATCTCTAAGTGCATAGTAAATCTCCCAAAACACTTTCATACTTAAGTGTTCAGAGACTTATTTACTGGAAGAGCTTTGCTTATTTGTGGATAAAAAAGGAATGATAGGGAAGGCAAACTGAAGAAAATGCTATGGACAAATATAAAAAATGATTTCTAAAAATTAAATTTGTACGGAGTAAAATGAATCACAGCCCTACCACACTAAACAACAGTTTACTGCCCCTTACAGTGTTCACTTCATGGTACTCTTTCTCACTGTTCTACAATAATTCTGAGCTGAAGCAACAACAGAACTGTTTTCTCAGCTCCTGTCATTTACTCTCCCAGTTTATACTGTATTAGATGACTTCTGTCAAACATTGACACTAATTAATCTTCCTTCAGATGTTTCCCTTGGAGGGGCTACCTTTAATTAATGTGGTTCCTATTCACTATGATTCCTGGGTAAATATAAAGACATTGGGGCTTCAGACAGTTATAGCTGTGGTTAACTAGTTACATACAGCAAATGGATGCAGATGTGAACTGCCCAGTCATTTCAAAAGACACATATAGACAGTTTCATAGGGTTTATAAGATATATTATATAGAGATCAGCATCCAGATGTACATTGGTAACATATACAGAATGATGCTTATGGAGGAAGGTCTCTCCTGCTGTACTAAAGCAATTGGCCATCTGTGTGTAGGGACTGATCTTCCAATCAGCCAGTGCTGCTTTCCACTTTCCCCCATATTATCTCTTGAGCCCATACTGCCTTCTTTCAAGATAAGGTATGTTTCTCATATGCAGTAGTAGTACATGATTTCATCCTACTCTTTGCTTATTATATCTTTAGCTCCACCTGGCAGCCTTGGCTCCTTCTTGACCAGATAAACAACTCAAAAGGAAAAAATTCCAGACTGTACTGAGTTTCCACTATAGTTTTACTCTGTCCTTCAGGTCTGCTCTTATCCTTTCCAAATTTCTGTAGTATTTTAGTGCTATTGAAAAGTGCAACTTTCATCAAAACCTTGTCACACTTGCCTTCACTTTTCAAAATATTTTTCCACTGTCTCCCATGTCCTAAAAACTCCCTTAAGTTCTTAACAAAAATAACAAATTCCATCATTTTGACTATTTTCCAAACAGTTTACTGCAACAGTTTACTAATTGTGAATGCTAGTGTTTCGTTACTATCATTGGAGATGGTTTAGAAGATATACTGGACTTGTATGAGATGGGGCACAGATGGAGGTGGGATACCTAATCTTTTATTTATTTATTTATTTATTTATTTATTCTTTAGATTTATGAATTACCCAGTACCTGAGTACACAGAGCTCTGCGTGAATTACATCAGTAAAAATATTCATAAATATATTATAAACTAGTTAAAATACAATAAATATAATATTACAGACTTAAAAATTAATTCCCAATGGCATTAATGTTGCCACCTCACAAGCAGGATAGGGAGGGGGAGTGAGACAAAGGAGGAAAAGAGGAAAAGGAAAGTGCCAGTGATACTATTGCCCATCACTGCCTGCAACCAAAAGCCTGACAGAACATCTCTGCCTTGCAGGCCCTGTAGAACTGCATTAAGCCATAACTCCAATGCCACTGGGTATCCACATGTTGCCACACTGTACTGTGTAGTCTATGTTAACTCTGTACATTAATTTAGCTTCAAGAATAAATGTGAAATTTCAACGGCATACAAAGCCTCCACATGCCAAACCAGATGATACACAATGTGTGATACCTGCAGCCACTGATCAGACCCATAGCCAGGATTTTGTGGCTTGTGGGGCAATTTTTTTTCTGGTGGGGCTGAAGTTCTCAGTGGAGGATCTTTAAATTGCACGTTGTCAACCACAGTTCTCAGCTGCTGCAAGTTAATCGCTCCTCCAGCGTAAGCAACAATTTTGATAACAAACTGGTGGGTGGGGGTGATGACTTCTACAGTCAAGAAGGCTATCACTTAGGCTGAAAACTCTCTTAAAGGAGATCAGTTTCTTAACACAGAGTTAGAAGGGATCCTAGAGATCATCTACACCAGCCCCCTTGCTCAGTGCAGGAATTAGGCAACTACAGCATCCCACTCTGCTTAAAAGAGCGCACACTTAAAAATGTTTTAAAATGATTTAAAAGAAACATCTATAGGGGATATTCTTGTGGGGCTGTGCCTTTAAGAAAGGGGCGGAGCCCCCAAAAGCCCAACTGCAGGCAAGACCAGTGTAGCAGATGGATGGTCACATATGTTGTGACACACTTACTCCATTAAGCAGTACAGCTACTGCACCACTTGAACTGGACAATTTTATTTTTATTTATATTTTATTTTATTTAGGTATTTTTACCCCACCCTCCCCACAAGCGGGCTCAGGGTGGCTTACAAGGGGCGAAAGCCCATACATAAAATCCAAAAAGACAATAAAATCATAGGCAACAATACTACTAACAACAATAAATTGCTTTCACTTTCAATTGCTGTTCATGTGGAAAGTTTGCAACTAATTCTTGGAAATGTTTCAAGGATGTTTTACCTGACATTACTGATGAACTTTCCATCAAATTCACCCTAGTAGTTTAGATCACAAGTCCAAATTTACTTTGTATGGTGACCCATCCAGGGCTGGGCCAAGGTTTTTTTTTGTGCTCTAGGCAAAATATGACTTTGGCACCCATCTATTCCAGCATTCCATTTTCTATCATGGCCAACCAGATGTTTTTGAGAAACCAATGAACATCACATATAAAGTGTAGCTGCTCCCACTCTGAACACCAAGCAAGTGGGAATTCATTTCCTGCTAGGTGGGCCAAAGCCAGAGTTTTGCTTGGAGGGCACTGGGTTGAGGAGATATGAAAAGGTGGCAGGGGTGAAGAGGTGGGCAGCAATGGGTTTGCTGCAGTACATCTCTGACAGCAAGTAGAGGGCAGTGAGGCACTGCAGGGGACTGAGCAAGAAGCTTGGCTGCTGAACGAGCAGCACTAAGACAGAGCCCATAAATGTACACTCCTCTTTTTCTCTTCCTCCGGTTTTTCCATGGCATGCTGAACAGTTTCCATCTACTCTCCAAAAAACCCCTCCCAGCTACTACTGTGAAGTTAGTAGTTGCCAGATGGCTTTTTTTCATCTCATTACTGTCACAAAGAGTGAAGGGGTGATGGGAATGTGAGAAGATGGCGAGGAGGAAAGAAAGAGAAGGATGGAAAGGGCCATAGTGGCCATTAGGGAGGACCAGCCTGCAACGGACAGGTTGGGAAACACTGGTTTAGATGATCACCAAAATAGCATCTCTATATATAATAACCAGGAAAAAGGCCTGTTGTGGAAATAAATACAACGAGCTCTAGAAAAAGACTCTTGGAGAGTGCCACGGCCTTGGGCACTCAGCATCAATGTGCTGTCGCGACCTCGGCAGGGTATAATGACACAGACTCCACCATTTTCTCCAGAGGAACTGATCTCTGCTACTTGAAGAGCACTTGGAATTCTCCATGATCTCCATTCCTTCCCTGGAGATTGGCAACAATTGTTACTCAGGAGGAAATGGCTGGTTTGGAGCGTGGAGTCTATGGCATTGTACCTATCTGAGGTCCCAGCCCTCCTCCAACCTCACTCTCTCCAGGCTCCACCCCCCAAATCTCCATGAATTTCCCAACCTGGAGTTGGCAACCCTATCTCCTTCCCAGCCAAGCAGCAACCGGCCATTATCTGCCCCTCTGATTTCAGCTTTGCATCTCCTCCCCCCTCCCTCCTGGAGATCACTTGTAATTCTGAGTGATTTCCACCCCTCTCCTGAGATTGGCAACAGTGGTTCCCCAAAAGGGAATTGCTGGTTGAGAGGAGTCTATGGCATTGTACCTTTCTGAGGTCCCACCCCTCCTCAAACCTCACCCTCTCCAGGTTCTATCCATCAAATCTCCAGGAATTTCCCACCTGGAACTGGCAACCATATCTCCTTTCCAGCCAATCATCAACCTACCTTTATTTCCCCCTCTCTCTTCAGCTTTCCATTCCCCCCACGCACATACCTGCAGCCTTTCCCATGCTTTGAAGCCCCGATTGCCAGAGTCCACCATTTTCCATGCTCTGAAGCCCTGACTGCCACAGAGTCACTCAAAATTGCAACTGTTCTTCAGGTAGCAGAGATCAGTTCCTCTGGAGAAAATGGTGGACTCAGGCCCCTGCCACACGGGGGAAATTGATGCGGCCAAAGTGCGGCTTTGTAAAGCCACACCAAAAGAAACACACGGCGGTGGGATCAGACGGATCCCGTGAGTCGCCACGCAGTTGCTCCTCGGCACGATCAGATGCCGGGGAGAAAGCCACAGAAGGGATCGCGAAGCAGCCAGCTGCGCATGTGTGTGCATGCGCAGTTCAGCTGGGAGCCTCGAATGCTCTGGAAGACAGGCACGCCAGCGATCCCACGGCCACGCTTGCTGCACCATTTCAGGTAAGTCCTCCTCTTTTGCTGGTTCTTTTTTTCAGTGCATTTTCGGCCTGAAGGGCCGGATCGCGGATGGGTGCGCAGCTTCCCAGATGTTGCGGTGTGCTCACACCCGTTTGCTGCACCCCCGATCCATCCCTTTTCTGGCCCAAAACCTCCCGTGTGATCGGGGCCTCAGTGTCATCATACCCTGCTGAAGTCACCTCAGCAAATTGACACTGAGTGCCCAAGGCCGGGGCACCCGCCCAGAGCCTCTTTCTAGAGCTTGTTGTATTTATTTCCACAACGGGCCTTATTCCTAGTTTACTCATATTTCTAATGTTTGGTGAATGGCACAATATACATATACCATTACCTTTTATTCTGCAGCCTCTCCGGTTTATTATTATTATTATGACCTTCTGATTCATTGTTGATTTTATCATCAGCTTCTTTTCAATGTAATTGCAAAGTAAGCATTTGCCTTTAGACTCTGCTGAATACATTTATCCATGCTTCTGACCTATTACCAAATCTTAATGGAATGAAACAAATGAGTAAAAACACTGGTCTTTCTAGCCATATAGTATTTTTTCACTGGCAACAACTTATTTAAGCAGATAAACAGGCATTTCCCAACACTAGAGAATCTTCATCCAGAAATATCAAGGACTGAAACCAGGACCTGCTGCATGCACACTATGTATGCTAGCAATGAGTTGCTGACATTCTCCACAGGGCAGTCTTGAACTGTATGGGCAGAAAACAAAACAAATCTGGGCTCTGCAGTAACATTCCATTCTTTATTATGCAGAAAGAAGGCAAAAATTATATGATGTAGCTGCTGACAGCTTCCTATTACCAGTCACAACTTCTTTTCCCCTGCTTTAAGCTATGTTTAACAGGATATAAATACATTTTAAAGAACTGCTTAATTATAAAAGGCACCACATTAGTGTAAGAAATGTGGCAGTGTCTGCATTCTAATGGTTTGGTTTGAATGATTGGTAGATATACTTGGAAATTCTTTTTCTAGAGGTCTGCTGAATTCCCACTGCTTTAATGTCTATTCATTAGAGTTGCAGATTTAAATTTAGTAGAAAATGGTTGCTTATTAGTCCTTAGTTTTAACCTGCAAATCCATATTTTATTAAATCCTTTCTGTTAAGATTTGGCAACTCCCACAAGCATTTGACAGTATTTTAGTAGATGATTTCAACTGAGAGACCTATTTGTAGGATCTTTTAATTTTGTTTAAGGATAGCCTGAAGTAATTTTTGTTTTGGGTATAACAGCAAGTGCTGGGATTATATTTGTGTCTAAACTGCATGTGAGACTCCTAGCATTATGTACAAAATGTTCCCCACAATTTTTCTCTGTGCAAATATTTTATTCATTACAAAACAGATTGAATTTAAGCCTCAATGTAATGCCAAGCTTCAGTATATCTGTATTTGTGGGATTAATGAGCACAACAAGATGAATAGAAAAACGTGCTCATGGTAAACCATGGCTACTTGCTGAGGGGCTGCCTATTAATATGTTGTATGCCTTCATATGGTTCTGCAGGATATACTGCAAAAACGGGGGGTAAATTCATTCCACATAAAGCATTAGAATACAGTCACAAAATGGAAGAATTTAAAAAAATGAAGTTTTTATAGACAGCTCAATTTAGAGGCCATGCATTCATTCTTCTATTTCTGTACTTCAGTGCTGTGAGGCAAAGCACCCCTGACTGTTTCAAGAGTTAATGTGAATGGTAACGGGTTTGTTCCATCCTGCAGGTGTTGCTAATTGGTCTCTCTGCCTACACAGTCCTTATCATCTTCAAGGCCAGAGCTTCTCATGAGAACCTGTGGCCCATAGGATGGGATGGGAGGGGAGGAATCTAGAAGGTTCCAGCAAGCACGCGTCCTAATTGGGTGTCATTATCACTGGATGCTGCTTGGCCAAAAAACCCCACAACATTATAATTGAGCTAAGAGCCTGGAAAAAGGAAGCTCGCTTAGATTCTGATGAACTGAAGGCCTGGACTATGATATGCTTATATTGCAACAGGCAGCAATGTAGAGAACACATAAGCTATGTCTGTTGACTCTTGGACCTAAGGTTTGTGCCATCTAACACTGGTCCTGAAAATGTGTTAGATAGTTAAGCTAGTTTTCTTGGTTTTTTGCTGCGTGGTTTTAGAGGGTTGTGTTGTCTGTAGATTAAACCTTTTGTTTTGACAGAAACTATATAAAACTTTACATGATTTTGAAATAAAAAAAGAAGACTTTGGTTACTTCTGTACAACAGCCCTGGGAACCCATGGGGTTCAGCCTTGGACTCCTCGACAAGTGCTTTCTATTAAAATTCAGTATTGTGTTATTCATTGCAAGGGCATATCTTTCTTCTTACTAAACAAAGTAAATGGTATACTTGAATAGTATTTTATGTGTGGAATGTATTAAATTTATGTCCAGCCCTTCCTTCAAGGGATACAGGGCAGTGTAGCTTGACAGGGGTGCAGGCATTACCCTGTTTCATCCTCATAATGTCCCTATGAGGGAGGTGTTGGTGATAGGGTTGCCAGGTCACCTCTATCCACTGGTGAGGGATGGGGAGGTAGCATTGCCAGACAGAGGTTGGGAAACCCCTGGAGATCTGGGAATGGTGCCCGGGGAGATATGGACCTCATTGGGGTACAGTGCCATAGAGTCCACCCTCCAAAGCATCCATTTTCTCCAGGGAACTGATCTTTGTAGCCTGGAGGTAAGCTATAATTCTGGGAAATCTCCAGGTCCCACCTGGAGGATGGCATCCTAATTGGTGAGGCAACAGGAAGTGAGCGGTTTAGTTTATGTAAATACTGATATAGTTAGGGAGGTAGGATTGCCAGCTCTGGGTGGGGAAACTCCTGTTCATTTGGGGGTTGAAGCTGAGAAGGGTGAGGTTCGGGGAGGGGTGAGAGCTCAGAAGGGTTGTGATGCCATAGAATCCACCCTCTGAAGCTGCCATTTTCTCCAGGGGGCCTGTTCTTTGTAGTTTTTGTAATTCTGGAGAACTCCAGGCCTGATAGGGTTGCCAGACCCCCGGTCTCTCATTTTGCGGGCTGTGATCCACTGCTGGCCAGCGAGGGAAGTCCCACCCCCAAACAGGGACATCAATGGATGATGTCCCTGACACAGTAACATCGGTGACATCACCCAGAAGTGATGTCATTGCATCACCAATGTTGAGGGCGATGCTCTAGTTTTTGGGCAAACTGTATGGTTTTGAAGGCAAAAAGACCATAGAGTTTTGCCCAAAATCTAGACTGTCACTCCTGATGTCAGTGACATGCAAAGCAGCCACAGCAGAAGATCCCAGGAAGGACCTAAAAGTCCCCTGCCAGATTGCAGGTAGAACCTGGCAACCCTAAAGCCTGACCTGGAGGTTGGCAACTCCAGCAGAGACCAGCTGGCATGCTATGGTGAGCAAACTCTTGTTCCAAGTCCTTGGGTTCCAGCTGCACTCGGTGAAGCAGCAGTTGCAAAATGTGTGTGGGGGGGACTAGCATCATAAAATGCATTAGGAATTTCCCATATCTCTATAGAGATTGGGAAATTCATAGAGTGTCATGTGACACCATGATGCCACTACCAAGCTCATACCACAAAGTGGCACCCTTTGACACCAGTTCCCTGTGTCTTCACTCCCCTATCTCCTCACTCCCCATGTTCCTAGGAGTTGCCAGCCATGTTTAATCCATTTAAATTTATAGAGAGTGGGGTATAATATCCTTATTCTGTTATCCAGAGAATTTTTGTGTGTGGATACTTATTTCCACCAACAGGGGGCTCACTCTCCCCCAACAGCTTTTCCTACATAGTCAGTAGACTTCCGGGGTTTGTAGAAAAATCCAAAAACTAAAAAAATCCCTTCAGAGATGGTTGAATTCCCTCAAAAACCTTTTGAAATGGCCTCTGCAGGCATCTGCTTCAGGCATCAACTGTGAGAGATTAGAATGTTGGGGATGGGGCTTCTAACTGGCTCTGTCAGTAAAAGGGTGGGGGAAGGGCCCTTTCCAGGCCTCTTTTGGCCTTTCAGGGAGGGAGGAAAAGAGCCTTGGGGCCAGGCCTCACAAGCAGGCTTCCCAAGTACTTACCGTGATTCAGCGGGGGACACAGACATCCTCGTAGGATCATTCCTGCGGGGACAACAGACGCGCTGCACCATGCCATCACCAGGAAGTGACGCCGGATGACGCTCTGGCAATGGGGCTGGAAACTCGATGGTATCATCGAGTTTTCAGTCCCATTGCCAGAGTGTTGCCCATCGTCACTTCCTGCCAATGGCATGGTGCGTTACGGGAGGAATGGTCCGGCCAAGAAGCATGTTTCCCCCGCCGGATCATGGTAAGTACTTGGGAACCCTACTCACAAGAGTTACCAGTGCCAAGCTGGGGGATTTCTAGAGATTTTGTGGTGGACTCTAAGGAGGGCTGGGTTTGGGAAGGGAGAGGTCTCAGCTGGGTATAATGCCACAGAGCCCACCCTCCAAAGCAGCCATTTTCTGCAGGGAGACAGACCTCTGCTGTCTAGAGTCCAGTTGTAATTCTGGGGGGTCTCCAGGTGCCATTTGGAGGTTGGCAACTCGAGGTCTGGCAGTAGTCTAGGGTTGCCAGGTCCCCCCTGATTTGCATGAGTCACCTAGCCTTGACTGCTTGCTACCGTTCATCAGCAGCCACCCTATGAAAGCCAGTAAGGTGCAGCAGTTAGAGCATCAAAGTAGGGTCTGCAAGACCCAGGTTCAGATCCCCATCATGCAGTGGAAGCTGACTGCGTGATTTTGGACCAGTCACATATTTCAGCCTAACCAACCTCACAGGGTTGTTGTGCGGATAAAAAGGAGGAGGGAATAATGAAAGCTGCTTTGGTCCCCACTGTGGAGAAAGACTGTAATTTCCCTAGGTAGAGGCTGGGGGGTGGAGATGGAAAGCAGAAGACAGAGAGGCAGATAAAGATAGGTTGACTGTTGGGTGGGAAGGAAATAGGGTTGCCAACTCCAGGTTGGGAAATTCCTGGACATTTGAGGGGTGGAGCCTGGAGAGGGTGGGATTTGAGGAGGGGAGGAACTTTGGACTGGTGTAATGTCATAGACTCCACCCTCCAGCCATTTGCTCCACAAGAACCACCATTGCCAGCCTCCAGGTGAGGACTGGAGATCACCCAGAGTTACAACTGTTGTCCAGGCGACACAGATCAGTTTCCTGGGATAAAATGGCTGTTTTAAAGTGTTGAGTCTATGGCATCATACCCTGCTGAGGCTGCTTGCCACCCCAAGCCTCACTGTCCCAAGGCTCCACCCCCAAATCTCCAGGAATTTCCCAACCTGGAGCTGGCAGCCCTAAGGTGAATTGATCTCTGTAGCTGGGAGATCC
>NW_015172650.1:0-3380 GCF_001447785.1 Gekko japonicus | reverse complement strand
CCCAAGCCTCACTGTCCCAAGGCTCCACCCCCAAATCTCCAGGAATTTCCCAACCTGGAGCTGGCAGCCGTAAGGTGAATTGATCTCTGTAGCTGGGAGATCCGTTGTGATTCCCAGACTGCTGCCACTGCTGCTGTGGGGGGAGAGGAAGCAGGTGGGTGGCTAGGAGCCCTGCCACCACCACTGCTGCTGCTCTGCGGAGTGTGGGAGGAAGCAGGCAGGAGGCTGGGAGAGTGATGGGGGCAGAAAGAAAGAATGATGGGGTGGGGGCAGAAAGAGAAAGAGTGATGAAGTGGGGAGGCAGAAAAACAAAGAGAAAGATGACAGGTCAGAAAGAGAGAGGAAGTCACATGCATGGAGGAGAAATAGAGAGTAAGAAAAGGGGGGCAGAGGAGAGAAATAGTGCGAGAGAGGTAGGGGGTAAGGAGAGGAAGCAAAGGTGTGATGAATGTGATAACTATCCCGCAAGTTTCTTGCGGGTCTCCACTTGTAGTACTCTAACACTGAATGCGTCTCTTGTGTGCTCTGCCTGTTTTTCCGCTTCCCCTATGCCTGTAAGTCAGTTCTTATAACTTGAAGGTCTCTTCTATTGGACTGCCTGCAGTTAATGCTTTTTGCAAACCTTGCTGTTAAAGTAAACTTTATAAAATGTAACTCTGCATGTGTGGGATTGGATTATTTTCCCAATTCTGCTAAATTGTGATTAGGTTGAGTGTATGTGCTTAGCCTAAGGTGAACAGTTAGATTCAAGTCCAGTGGCACCTTGGGAGACCAGCAGGGTTTTCAGGGTGTAAGCTTTTGAGAGTCAAAGCTCCCTTCCTCAGAGCTTTGACTTTTGACAGCTCATACTCTGAAAAATTTGTTGGCCTCTAAGGTGCTCTTGGACTCAAATCTAGCTATTCTACTGCAGACCAACATGTCTACCCTCTGAAACTAGCCTGAAATCCACATCTTCCAGTTAAAGTCCCATTTTCTAACCACTATACTACTGGCACAGAATAAAGCCTTTGAATAAAGACACGATCAAATATTTTAGTACCTAAACTGCAGCTTGAAGTTGGGTAATTAAGGCTTTACTGAGGTCCCAGCATGGGGTTTAGCTATTCCAGGAACAATGTACTCAGCATTAGCAATATTAATGTGATCACGCCAAGCCACATTACTTATTCCCGCTGGCTGTTGCTTGAGAAGTAGTTAGTGTGGAGAGAGAGAGAGAGAGAGAGGGAAGTTCAGGATTTAATTTGTGCCAAGGCTCTCCAAGGCTCAGCTCCAAAATCCATGAAACACAGCCCTAGACAGAATATCTTTTCAGGATCCCTGAGTTAAAACAAGTAAATAAAAGAAAATGGGTCTTCTGGACATGTATAGATTGTATCTTGCCTCACCAGTTCTATACCCTGCCCCAAATATTTGGAGGTGGGTGATGACTACAGTACACTACAGCATGCAAAATCATATGGCAGTTGCACATTGGCGAGATCTTTAAACAAAGAAGTGCATTGGCCCAATTTATCTATATGACAGAGGTATTTCTTTCTTCTTTTGTTCTAGGTGTTCACTATTAGCTGTGTACAGATTACCTAAATTCCTGTTTAACTAGGAGAATGTATATGGTTAATTCTAGAACTCAATCATGTGCCATTGGTCCCAGTTCTCAGTTCTTTTATATCTTCCCTCTCCTCGACCCTATCCATAAATATTTGCATATTAATAAAACACTGTAAAAAAGAAATTGATGTAGTTGTACATATGATTGTAGCAAGAATGTCTTTGTTCATTTTTAACTGATGCACATATGAGCTTCTAGGCACAAGAGGAATCTGAATATAATCCCATATACTGGGGTGGGCAACATCTGGCATACATTTTGAATACTGGCATCCTGCAAAGCACACAGGGCTACTTTTCCACCCAGTGGACAGGGATGAGTCCTGAGGTGCTGATAGCACCACTAGGGCTCAGCTTGCTCTCAGAGTGTTTGGTAAGGTAAAATGATTGTCTTTTCCTTCCTTTTGTTTGCTGGTACACCAATATCTTCACACATAAACTTTTAAAAATACTCAGTCCAATACTCAGATTCACAAGGACTTGTGGGAGGCATCTCAGTTTCCCTTCCCCCACTATTTCATCTTTCCCTCTTCTGAAAGTCCCCAGGCAATGGAGGGAATGGGGGCAATCTGTTTGGGGGCCCATAGAATTGAAACTTGGTGGGTATCTTGGGGAGAGGCTCCAGCAGCTACCCCGCATGTTTGGAGCCTCTCCCTCAAACCCCCTCCCCTCCAGCCCCTAGAATATACCCCATGTTTTCACCATTGACCTCAATAGCCCATAGAATATAATGGGGCCGAAACTGACATTCGACTGGCCAAAAGACTCCTCCATGGGCTCCTACTGCTGAAATTGACATGCGGGAGTCTTTCTGCTGGCCGAAATTGATTCCGCCCGATTCGGCCAAATCCGAATCGGGCCGAATTATTTTTTTGCACACCCCTAGCTGTAAGCATCCCACCTCTTCTCCTATACCTGACAGGCAACTGCCTGTCCAGTGTAGGAGGGGGAGGGGGGAGTATTAGAATCCACCGTGGAGGCTGGGCTGGCAGGATCACTAAGGTATTACTGCTGGGGCAGGCTCCCTCGTGGCTTTAAGCACCCTGCAACCATTGCTGCACCTGACAGACAGCCGCTTGTTAGGTGTAGGAGGTGGGGAGAGTGTGTTGGAAGCCATCAGAGAGGCTGGGCCAGAAGCATTGCTAAGGTGATCCTGCTGGGGCGAGGTCATTGATGGACTAAAGTACCCTGGCCATGCTCCTATACCTGATGAACACCGGCCTGTCTGGTGTTGGAAGGGGGTTGTATTTAAAGGCATCAGGGAGGCTGGGCCAGCAGCAGGGCTAAGGCAGTCCTGCTGAGCAAACCTCCCCGGTGACTGTAAACATCCCACCTCCTCTCCTACACCTGACAGGCAGCTGCCTGTCCACTGTAGGAGTGGGAGGGGGAAGTATTACAAGCGGTGGGCACTGTGGAGGCAGGGCCGGCAGGATCACTAAGGCGTTACTGCTGGGGTGGGCTCTCTCATGGCTTTAAGCACCCTGCAACCACTGAAGCACCTGACAGACAGCCACCTGTTAGGTGTAGGAGGTGGGGGGAGTGTGTTGGAAGCCATCAGAGAGGCTGGGCCAGCAGCATTACTACACCTCACAGGTAGTTGTTGGCCATTTCTGATTTCCTCAACAGTCATTGGCTGTCTGCAGACTCATGTAACTGTTGGCTTTTTTTTTACCTCAGAACACTGAGCTCTGCAGCTGATCAATCAGAGAGTGGGAGGTGCAAGGAAGCAGCTACCTGGCAGCTCCATAGGAATCAATGGGGGGAGCACATTT
>NW_015172649.1:154990-165226 GCF_001447785.1 Gekko japonicus | reverse complement strand
AAATGGTAGGGACCTAACAGAAGCAGATTGGGAAAAAATGGCAAGAATACATAGAAGAACTATACAAGAAAGACCTCGATGTCCTTGACAACCACAACGGTATAATCACTGACCTTGAGCCAGACATCCTGGAATGTGAAGTTAAATGGGCCTTAGAAAGCATTACTAACAACAAAGCTAGTGGAGGTGATGGTATTCCAGCTGAGCTATTCAAAGTCTTAGAAGATGATGCTGTTAAAGTTCTGCACTCCATTTGCCAGCAAATTTGGAAAACGCAACAGTGGCCACAGGATTGGAAAAGATCAGTATACATTCCAATCCCAAAGAAGGGCAATGCCAAGGAATGTTCAAACTATCGCACAATTGCACTCATATCACACGCTAGCAAGGTCATGCTCAAGATCCTACAAGCTAGGCTTCAACAGTACATGGATAGAGAACTGCCAGAAGTACAAGCTGGGTTTCGAAGAGGTAGAGGAACTAGAGATCAAATTGCCAACATTCACTGGATTATGGAGAAAGCAAGAGAGTACCAGAAAAATATCTACTTCTGCTTCATTGACTATGCTAAAGCCTTTGACTGTGTGGATCACAACAAACTATGGCAGGTCCTTAAAGAGATGGGAGTACCAGACCACCTCACATGTCTCTTGAGAAACCTGTATAAGGGCCAAGAAGCGACAGTTAGAACCGGATACGGAACAACTGATTGGTTCAGCATAGGAAAAGGAGTACGACAAGGATGTATACTGTCACCTTGCTTATTTAATATATATGCAGAGTACATCATGCGAAATGCTGGCCTGGATGAATCACAAGCGGGAATTAAGATTGCTGGGGAAAAGATCAACAACCTCAGATATGCAGATGATACCACTCTAATGGCTGAAAGTGAAGAGGATCTAAAGAACCTCTTGCTCAGAGTAAAAGAGGAGAGCGCAAAAGTGGGCTTGAAGCTCAACATCAAAAAAACTAAGATCATGGCATCCGGCCCCATCACTCCTTGGCAAATAGAAGGGGAAGTCGTGGAAGTAGTGACAGACTTCACGTTCCTGGGATCCCAGATCACCGCAGACTGTGACTGCAGCCATGAAATTAAAAGACGCCTGCTCCTTGGGAGGAAAGCGATGGCGAACCTAAACAGCATGATAAAAAGTAGAGACATCACCCTGCCAACAAAAGTCCGCATGGTCAAAGCAATGGTATTCCCAGTAGTCATGTATGGCTGCGAGAGCTGGACTATAAGGAAGGCCGAGCGCCGAAGAATAGATTCTTTTGAACTATGGTGCTGGAGGAGACTCTTGAGAGTCCCTTGGACTGCAAGAAGAACAAATCAGTCAATCCTCAAAGAAATCAACCCTGACTGTTCCCTGGAAGGCCAGATAATGAAACTGAAGCTCAAATACTTTGGCCACCAAATGAGAAGGGAGCACTCACTGGAGAAGACCCTGATGCTGGGAAAGATTGAAGGTCAAAGAAGACGGGGACGGCAAAGGATGAGATGGTAACGCAAGGTTTACAAGGGCTGAGTGAGAGGTGTGAAAAGAAGCTGGACAGAATATCTAACTCTGACTCAAGATATAAAAAAGCCAAGCTGCGAGAGATGGATTCTTGGGGTCCTAAGGTTCAGAAGCAAAGGACTGTCAGAGCAGACAAAAGGAAAAAAGACTGTTTGACTTTAATCGACAGTAGAAAGAAGAAGCCCTTAACAGGGAGCAATTTAAGGAAAGATGACCTGAAAGTTAAGGGCCTTAAAAGGTTAAAGAGAAGTGTGAAGAAAGTTGAACAAGAAGTGTGGAAATGGGTAGTCTCTGTTATCGAGATACAGGAATATAAAAACTCACGCCACGTGGAAGAAAATGGAAGGAATGAAGACAGGAAGAAAATTGTATCCACTGTTATTGCAATGTGTAAATTGGTTGCTTGTTACAAGACAATTATAGGTAGTTACGTGATTAGGGGTAAAGGCTGTTTTGATCTGGAACAAATAAGTAAATAAATTTAAAAAAAGGATTAGATTGGTATTTGAATGAATTTCTCTTATAAGAAAACAGTTTTTTCAGTCTAATGATATGCATTAAGTTTTGTTAGAATTTAACTGATGTAAATCGCTCATCGCTATGTTAAAGGTTATTGTTTAGAAGATGGACAGATTAATATAGCAGGATATATGAGTTAACTCTTTATTAACAGAATTTAGGTTTCTTTTTTCTTTCTGTTTCCTTTTCCTGGTTCTGAAATGCTAGAGTTGAATTTGAAGGTGAGAAATTATATGAAGGGGCGAAATGGAGAGAATAATCACCTAAATTAGAATAGAGGAAAGGGGGTGACGAATCAATTGATCTAATTAATTCCACATTAACTGTTGGGTTTAGGGATGGTTAAGGAAACGTAGTATTGGTAGTAATTGAAGCAGTAGCTGAAGAAAGGAGTTTTTGCTGAAAGTGAAGAGGACCTAAAGAGCCTCTTGCTCAGGGTAAAAGAGGAGAGCGCAAAAGTGGGCTTGAAGCTCAACATGAAAAAAACTAAGATCATGGCATCTGGCCCCATCACTCCTTGGCAAATAGAAGGGGAAGTCGTGGAAGTAGTGACAGACTTCACGTTCCTGGAATCCCAGATCACCGCAGACTGTGACTGCAGCCATGAAATTAAAAGACTCCTGCTCCTTGGGAGGAAAGTGATGGCGAACCTAAACAGCATGATAAAAAGTAGAGACATCACCCTGCCAACAAAAGTCCGCATGGTCAAAGCAATGGTATTCCCAGTAGTCATGTATGGCTGCGAGAGTAGGACTATAAGGAAGGCCGAGCGCCGAATAATAGATTCTTTTGAACTATGGTGCTGGAGAAGACTCTTGAGAGTCCTTTGCAAACTTCAGAGGACGGCGGAAGACAGGAAGGCCTGGCATGATCTGGTCCATGGGGTCGCGAAGAGTCAGACTTGGCTGTATGACTGAACAACAAAAATTAAAGTTTTGGTTGTTTAGTAGACACGGTTATGTGGAATGATCTCTCTCCCCCCCCCTCTTTTTCTTGTTGCAATTCCTGCTCAAAATCCATCTTTTCTGTGAAAATTTTGGAGAAACTCCTCAGCTTCCCCTTTTTCTACAGAAACAAAGCTAAAGTTCATGTAAGTAAATTGAATGCATACTATTTCCCCATTGTCCTCTATATAAACAGTAAAAGCCTCTTTTGAATGTGTTTTACTTGTGTGCTTTCTAGTCCTCTTTTGGCAGATTACACAAGTGTAAATCGAACACCATCAACAGGGTGGGACATCCAATGAACATTGCAATAGGTTTTGGATGGCAAAAATCGGAAAACAAGCAGCAGTTTGTAACAGAGCTGAAAAAAGCATAAGCATTTATTATGACATAAGAAACACTGCATAACTTACATCTGCTAGGCATATGCACAGAAAAAAAACAGTATACCCACCAAAGTATAGTCCACAGTCCCCATCCCCTTTACCAAAACATCTTTCTGCACCATTTCATTTCAGTACAGCCCTGTGACCTGTGTAAAAAGGGCCTCCTGAACAGTTCAGTTTTGCATAGTTTGCAGAAAGCCAGGAGAGTGGGAGCTTTCTGTTAAGTCGCTCACTTAACAAGCAGTCGGAGAGTGATTCAGCGAGAATGCAGCTTTATTCTTCAGAACGCACAAAACTCCAACACGGTACAACATCAGATAGCCAGAACCCATCGGCTTTAACATAGCAGCTGTCCTGCTTTTTTTGAAAAATATTTTTTATTTTAAATTTTTTATGCATTACATCATGCATATAATACATCTCCATTTATCAGTATCTTAACAGAGTCGTCACAATCTAGCATAGTACTTTATTTTTTCTAGTCCAATTATAAAACCTTTCCCATCTATCATTAAATATTTCCATATCTTTATTTTCCAATATTGTAGTCAATTTATCTATTTCAACTACTTCTTGTATTTTAATAATTAGGTCTCTTCTTGATGGTATCCTTTCTAGTTTCCAATTTTTGGCAAACAAATTATGTGCTGCTGTTTTAATGAATCCAATTACATACTTTTCTTCTTTTTTCAGCTTGTCTGGCAGTAAATTTAACAAAAACATTTCAGGTTTAAAAGGCAGTTCTACCCCAACCATATCTGTCAGCATCCTGTATACCTTCTGCCAATATTGTTGAGTCTTGGAGCACCTCCACCACATATGGTAGAAAGTGCCTACATTATGTTTGCATTTCCAGCAGTTTTTGGATACATTCTTGTAACATTTGGCGATTTTATCCGGGGACCAGTGCCACTGGTGGAACATTTTAAACACATTTTCTTTATATGGTATCGCTCTTAATTGTTTTGCAGATAGCCATATTTTAGACCAATCTTCTATTGTGTAACCTAAATCTTGCATCCAACTAATCATTGTACTTTTGACCTCTTCGTCTAATTCGTAGTTGGTTAAGAATAGATTATATAGCTTCTGGATTAACTTGTCATTTGAGGATAGCCATAACTTGTCTAAATCATTTTTTTCACAGTAGAAACCTTTTTTTTAATCTTTCATAAAACATTTTTCCAATTGCATACTTTCCCACCATGATAACTTTATACCCTGTTTCTCAAGCATGTCTTGCGACTTAAGTTTATTTGTTTTATCCAGTAACATTTCATACGTTAATAGTTCTGTATTTTTCCTTAGATAGGGTTTTATAAAGGCTTCTAGGGGAGAGAGCCATCTTGGCGTTTTAAGATAGTATACATCTCTATTTTCCTGCCAAATTTTATTTATTGCTCCTCTAATGGAGTGCTGATTAAATTTTTTATGTATTTTATCTTTGTCATAACCCATGTATGCATGCCACCCCATGTCTAGGTCAAAACCTTCTAAGGTCAACAGTCTTTGATTTGTTAATAGGGCCCATTCTTTAACCCATGACATAGCAGCGGCAGAATAGTAAAGCTTCCAGTTCGGGAGATTCAGCCCACCTTTCTCTTTTCGATCTTGTAGAACTTTCCATTTAATCCGTGGGGGTTTATTAGCCCATACAAATTTTCTACAGATTTTATCAAGTTCATTAAATATTTTCATGCTCCTCAAAACTGGTATATTTTGCGCTAGGAACAAGAATCTCGGTAACACATTCATTTTTAGGACTGCAATTCTCCCCATGAAGGATATTTGAAGGTTTCCCCATTTTGTTAAATCTTTTGTAATTTCCATTAGCAATTTAACGTAATTATCTTCAATTAACGTATTGTTCCTTTATGACATGGTTATTCCCAAATACTTAATTTTGGTGACCGTCTTCATTCGAGACACTTTTTCTATTTGGTCATTTTGATGGAATGTGCAGTTTTTTGTTAGAATGTTTGTTTTGTTGTAGTTTATTTTTAAGCCAGCAACTTCTCCATAACTCTCAATTGTTTCCATCAGTACTGGTATTGAGTCAACCGGTTCTTCCACTATGAACACCAAATCGTCCGCGAAGGCCTGCAGTTTATACTCTTCCCTCTGTATTTTTAATCCTTTTATTCTATCATTCTCTCTTGCCAGATCTGTTAAAATTTCTAACGTGAAGATAAACAGTAGTGGTGACAGGGGACATCCTTGTCTTGTACCTTTTTCAATTGGGATGCTTTGTGTCGTATCTCCATTCACTATTACTTTAGCTGATTGTTTTGAATAGATTGCTCTTATCATTGCAAAGAAGTTTTCTCCACAATCCCAGATTGCTAATTTCTGTAACATGAAGTCCCAAGTTACCCTATCAAAAGCCTTTTCTGCATCCAAAAATATCAACGCTAGTTGTTCACTTGGATGTAGTTCATAGTATTCCAGTATACTGGAATACTGGCAGCTGTCCTGCTTTTAAACACTCCCGGCTAATATAGCCACGCCCACTGTACAAATATCAACCTATGAGGTTGTGTCAATAAAGACCAATCACGAGCGTTCCCACTCAGGGAGTTGCTGCGAAGTGATTGGATGTCAGTTCCTGGGTTAGTACTCCTATTGGTTACACTAGGATCCTAGCCCAGGGCGAAGCTTAACATTGTACTTCTATGAGGCAATTCACAGTACATTTCATGCTTTCCAGATTGCTTTGAATACACAACACTTTCTTAAACCTATCAGGCAGGCCATTCCATAAGGTCAGGGCCACAACAGAGAGTGCAGCTGTAGGGGCAATTGTTGGTTTTGCCTATTTGCAAGGTGGCATAAACCAAAGAGGTTAAGAACACCACAAACTAACCAAAATGTATGATCCAGTATACAAATATATAAATAGACCAATTCAATTATGTGCATGCAACACAGCATCAGTAATGTTAAACCTTTTAACAACTCAAAAATAGGAAACAAATGTGCACACACAGTAAAATACAACGGCATGTCAAACCTGTTTCAGCACAAAGCCTTCATTAGAGGCTTACAACCGTCATGACCCACTCAAACTATGAACAACATAATACAATCACAAGAACCAAGAAGATAACCAAACTGAAAACTTGGAAACCATGAAACCATGTAACCATGGTCTGAAACCATGGTTACAGACCACAAGCTCCTCCTAGGTTTATTCACCCCGGACCGCCAGACCCCGCAGATGTTGTCCCCCAGGGTGTTCCGCTGGTCTAGCTTCCCGGCCGGATACCAGTATGCGCTCATCCACCGCCCCAGTAAAGCGATGGGCCATGCCGACCCCCTCAGCCGCCTCCCGCTGCCATCTTGCGATCCGGACCTGGCTCCAGCCCACCATGTCGACCTTCCTGACTGCCCCGTACAGGTCTCTGGCATCTCCTGCCACACTGCCCGTGACCACATCCTCACCTGGGTCCTGGACTGGGTGGGGAGGGGGTGGCCCACCAATCCAGTGGGCCCGGAGTTTGGGGCTTTCTCATCTCGGTGGGATGAGCTGTCATCCCACAAGGGCTGTCTGCTCTGGGAAAGCTGAGTTGTCATACCCGCTCCACTGTGCCAGCAAGTGCTCACGGCTGTACACGAAATGCACCCTGGAATCGTGAGAATGAAAGCACTGGCACTGAGCTATGTATGGTGGCCGGGGATGGATGGAGAAATCGAGGACAGAGTGAGGTGATGTCAGACGTGCCAGGAATCACGGCCAGAACCACCCAAAGCCCCGGTGCGACCATGGGAGTCCTCACACAAGCCGTGGGCTTGGCTGCATCTAGACATTGCAGGCCCCTTCCAGGGACAGATCTTCTTTATCCTAGTAGGAACCTACACTAACCGGCTGGAAGTGGCACCGGTGTCTTCCACCTCGTCTCGGGCCGCCATCCGCGCAATGTGGCACCTCTTTAGCACACATGGCATTCCAGATTCCCTGGTGACGGACAACGGGACAGCCTTCCCCTCGGCAGAATTCCAGGAGTTCGTGCGCAACCAAGAATCCGCCGCATCTGCTCCACACCCTTTCACCCCGCAACCAACGGCCAGGTGGAAAGAATGGTCCGAACAACCAAGGAAGCGCTTCGGCACATATGTCCGGGAGACTGGGACTACAGGCTGGCCGCCTTCCTGTCCGACCAACTAACAACCCCACACACAACAACAGGCCGCAGCCCCGCCAAACTTCTGATGGGATGGCGGCTCACCACGAGACTAGACCGTCTGCACCCCGATCATGCACCCGAGCACAGCGCCACTCCAGAGAGTCAGAAGGCTGCACGAAGGTTCTTCCCAGAAGGCCCTGTGTACACCAGGAACTATGCCTGGGGCACCGCATGGATTCTGGCCAGGGTGGTCAGGGTAACTGGGCCCCAGTCCTACAAGGTCACCACCAAAGACAGCCAGCTGCTGAGGCGACACATTGATCAGCTCCATCGTCGCCTCCTCCCCATGAACGCTGACATGCCTGAGGACAGCGAGGACGAGGCGTCAGGGCCGGAGCCCAACGCGTCAGAAGAGCCAGAGGACTCCGCACAAGCCCAGCAGCGGCCAAGCGATACACCCACCCAAGACGGTGGCGAGAACTCCAAGTGGGGGTGCAGCACGGAACTCCACGAGGAACCAGCCCCAGCCAGCACTCCAGGGACAATACCTGGACGGCAGGGGGTGCTAGCACCAGAGCTCCACCGCTCGACCAGGGAACGGCGGAGACCCTCATATCTCCAGGACTTTGTTTGCCAGGACAGTCTGAACCTTGGGGAGGGGCGTTGTGTACTAACCAGGACCGAACACGTGGTCAAGCTCACACGCAGTCATGCGAACTAGCAGAGCTTCATGAGGTGACACAATAGCAAGAGCGGATCCTAGAACAGACCAATAGTGCAGTCAGGATCAATGTTCCCTTTAAGCTATGGAGTCTTGTGAGCAAAACCTCTACTTTGTGAGCTACTGGCATTAAAATTGTGAGCAAGCAATTTGGCTACTGCATAAGTTAGTTTGCTCTGGAGCCATCCTTCCTGAGCAAAGACAAAAATGTGTGAGCCAGAGGCTAAAAACCTGTGAGCTAGCACATTTAGAGTGTTCCCTCTAAGCACACATTTAGAGTGTTCCCTCTAAGCTGGATCCTAGAAGGGACCTATGGGTGTGTAACGGTAAAGGTTCCCTTGCTGGAAAGCCAGTCGAATCCGACTCATCTCCATTTCAAAGCCGAAGAGCCAGCGCTGTCCGAAGACGTTTCCGTGGTCATGGGGCCGGCATGACTAAACACCAAGGCGCACGGCATGCTGTGACCTGCCCACTGAAGTGGTACCTATTTATCTACTTGCAATTTCTTGCTTTCGAACTGCTAGGTTGGCAGGAGCTGGAACAAGAGACGGGAGCTCACTCCGTCATGCGGCACCCGGGTCTCGAACTGCTGAACTACCGACCTTCCACAGCCTGCAGTTCAGCGTCTTAACCACTTGAGCCACCGCAGCTGCGTGGGTGTGGGTGCACTGTAAATAAACCAATCAGGTGTGGGTGTTGGGTGTGGCATGAAACTGGCATTTAAGCAGGCTCTGGACTCTTCAAGGGCATCTTAGTTTTCTGGGAGAACCGGGTTTGATTCCCCACTCCTCCACTTGCACCTGCTGATGTGACCTTGGGTCAGTCACAAGCTCTGGCACAGCTGTCCTTGAAAAAGAGCAGTTTGTGTCAGAGTTCTCTCAGCCCCACCCACCTCACAGGGTGTCTGTTGTGGGGAGGGGAAGGGAAAGGAGTTTGTAAACCGCTCTGAGACTCCAAGTGAAGGGCGGGGTATAATGCCAATCTCTTCTTCTTCTTATGAGCTAATCACTACAACGGGTCTGGACCCAGTACTTTACAACAAGCCTAGGTCACAGAGCAGACTTTCCTGGCCAGAATCTTAAAATAAGGGGCACATTAAATTGGTTCCCTTTACTTGAAAAGAGGGGGGTGGGGATCCTTACAATCAAGAGCTCCCCCCACCCTTGTCTCCAAGCGCTAGCATAGGGTTAAGAAAGTGACAGAGCTGCGTTTCCTAGAGTGGGTGGAAAGAGAGGAGATACTGAATTCCTCTTCCTTCCTTCTTCTGGATTCGGCTTTTCTTGCAGGAGAGCTGGAGGACTGAGGCCGCTGGAAGTGGAGTGCGGGATCCTTGAAAAGGTAACGCGCTGCGGGGCAGAGGAGGGGGGGGCAGCCCTGCGCGCGCGGGGGGGGGTGTCTCTGGGTCCCACGTAGCGTTGCCAGCCTCCAGGTGGTGGCTGGAGATCTCCCACTATTACAGCTGATCTCCAAGCAACAGAGATCCGTTCATCCTGGAGGAAGTGGCTGATTTGGAAGGTGGACTCTAAGGCGGTAGACCCCATGCAAGTCCCTCCCCGGCCCTCCTCAGGATCAGCCGCCCCCGGAGTTGGCAACTCTAGTCCCACGTGCAGAGCAGGGCCGGGAAGGAGGCGCTCAGGCTGGCCGGCCGCTTCTCTGCTGGGGAGGAGGGTTGCCAGCTCTGGATCCGGCCCGTGGAGCTGAGGGTGGATCTGCAGCAAGGAGCAAGGGAGGGAACAGATTCCCTTCTGATCTCTCACAGGCGGCAGGTCAGCTCTGTAGGGCTTGGTTCCGACCCGCCCTTTTGCCCCTTGAGCACGGCGGTCTCCTCAAACATGTCTCCTCTCTCTAAGCATGGCTGCCCCCAGAAGGACAGGAAGTGGTGGCGGCTACAAGCATGGACGGCTTCAAGAGGGAATTAGATAGGCGTATGGAGCAGAGGTCCATCGGTGGCTATTAGCCACCAGGTATAGATAGGGACTCTGGGGCAAGTGATGCTCTGTCTTCTTGGTGCTTTGGGGGGGG
>NW_015172649.1:144695-154808 GCF_001447785.1 Gekko japonicus | reverse complement strand
GTTGAGCAGCCCGCCCCCCCTCCCACCCCTCTGGTCAAACAGATCAAGATGGGTTGTTGCGTATGAATCCGCTTGTAGCGGTAGAAAAGAGTAGGAGTCCATTAGCACTTTAGGTAAAGGTAAAGGTAAAGGTTGCCTTGCTCGAAAGCCAGTCGAATCCGACTCTAGGGTTGCGGTGCTCATCTCCGTTTCAAAGCCGAAGAGCCAGCGCTGTCCAAAGACGTTTCTGTGGTCATGTGGTCGGCATGACTAAACACCAAGGTGCACGGAACGCTGTTACCTTCCCACCGAAGCGGTACCTATTTATCTACTTTCAATTTCTTGCTTTCGAACTGCTAGGTTGGCAGGAGCTGGAACTAGAGACAGGAGCTCACCCTGTCTTGCGGCACCCGGGTCTTGAACTGCTGAACTACTGACCTTCCACAGCCTGCAGTTCAGCGTCTTAACCACTTGAGCCACCGCAGCACCTTAAAGACTAACAAAATTGTGGCAGGGGGGAGCAGCTTTCTTGCTGGGCACGTCTTCAGATAACCCACATATTTGAGGGACTGGCTCCTTCCATCAGGGCCTTCAAATATGCGGGTATCTGAAACAATGAGCACTGACTCAGGAAAGCTCATCCCCTGCCACCAATTTTGCTAGTCTTTAAGGTGCTCCTGGACTCTTGCTCTTTTCTATTGGTCAAAATAGTCTATGGTGGGGAAAGGACAGGTTTTCTCCGGAGGCTCCTCTCTCCCCTGGGCCTTCATCTTGCATTCCTGTTACAATCGCTTTATAGCCCCTTCCTGATTGGAATTGCGAAAAGAGGAGAGGGAGTCCAAGTGCTCTCTTTTGACCAGACTGCTTGTATTATTGGCGCTTTGAACTTAACCTCTGAGCATGCATAGAACATAAAATCCAACATTCCTAAGGGAAAATTCTTACATAAGTACTCAGGTAACATCACCCTTCATACTATAGGGTTCCTGAGGGACCATCATAGAGTCTCCATCTGCCTTCCATAATCTTCTTTGGTTCTCCCTCTGAGCATGAACAGAATGCTTTGCTATCCCTGCTGGACATCCATATCTAGACCTTCCACTACTGGGATTTCAGCACAGATTTTCCTGAATGGAAGAATGGGCTGGAAAAAAAGACGTGTGTGTGTGTGTTGTTGTTTTTAAAAGTGATGAGAACAAAATAATTTTTCTCTGTGCCAAAAAGGATTGGTAAAGGGTTAAAGTCAAAGTGTTGGATTTCCTAGACAGGATGCTGAAAAGGAAGCTGGAGCTGAGAAGAGTCCCGTAGCACCTGAAAGACTAGCCAAATTTGTGGCGGGGGATTTCATTAGTCGCTGGCTGCTCACTTCTTCAGATACCCACATATTTGAAGGACCATCTCCTCCATTTTGTTGTTCAGTCGCACAGTCAAGTCTGACTCTTCGTGACCCCATGGACCACGTCATGCCAGGCCCTCCTGTCCTTCTATTGCCCTCTCCTCCATATGGTCCTCCAAATATACGGGTATCTGAAGAAGTGAGCCGTGACTCACGAAAGCTCCTCCCCTGCCACAAATTTTGTTAGTCGTTAAGGTGCTACAGGGCTCTTGCTCTTTTCTACTGCTACAGACACGGACTAACACGGCTACCCATCTTCATCTATCCCTAGTTCAATAAGCTGAAATTCATGGGTTTAAGGAGAATTTCCCAGTGAAATCATTCTCTCTTTCTCGCTCACTCGCTCTCTGGCAGAAACTGTCAGTTCATACTCTTCATTATTGGTCATTAAATGTTCAAAAATGTTAAAATAGTTTTTACTGTTACATAATAGACTTTTGAGGCTACTTGATCCTTATATCTTGTTGTTGCTTGTTTAATGCTTTTGATGTTAATTGTTGTTAATGATTATTTTAAAATGAATTTTAAAAATTAAAAAAAAAAGTTCAGTAAAGCTGTTGGTGTGTGAAACTGTAAATGTTTGAAAGCTGAGTTCTGCTATAAATAGTCAAAAACTTCCTGTATACGGCCAATAACTTGTTACAGTCCTTGTCTTGTCTACCAAACCACTAAGCATAAACCTTTCCAAAGAAGAGACAAAAAAGATTATAGTTTGTGTTGTGAAAAGGAGGTGTTGGTGTGAATCGCTCCAGGAGAAGGGGAGGGGAAAGCAATAGATATTACCTCAGATTCCTCTCCAGGCTTCCTCTGTAACAGCAGCAAATAGTCCAGCACAGTTATTTGTTAACTTTGCCACCGTGACCACCCACAACCCACGCCATAACTGAAAGCACCTTGGGCCCCTCTAATGGAAGTGGGGTGGGTGGGGAGCTGAGAGGGCCATCAGCAGTGTTCCCTCTAAGCTGAGTTAGTGTGAGCTGACTCACAGTTTTTTAGCCTCTGGCTCACGCATTTTGGTCTTAGCTCAGGAAGGAGGGCCCCTAGTGCAAACTAATTTATACAGCAGCCAAATTGCTCGCTCACAACTTTAATGCCAGTAGCTCACAAAGCAGAATTTTTGCTCACGAGACTCCAGAGCTTAGAGGGAGCATTGGCCATCAGATGCCCTTTTGTGTATGATTTATGTACATGGGCAGAAAAATCACATGGGGCCACTGTGCCAGGAACCGACCTCTTCTCTGTGCCTGATCTTCCTTTCCCTTTCCCATTCCTGTTTCTTCTGTTCTCCAGAGCGAGGCTCACTCCGGAAGACAAGAACACATTCTAGGCTTTTCCGTCCTGCAGCACCATCACAGAGGGGTTATCCAGGAGCAAAAATGGAGAAGGGAGACCCCTCGATAGCCAAATTGGTGGGAGTATCGGAGGATAGAGCAAAATCCCCTCATGTTCTCCAGGCTGGGAGTAGCGAAGAATTCCCGCAAAGGAGGCTAGGAAATCTGATGAACCAGCAAGCCAGGGATGGTTTCTTTTCTCTTGAGCAGTGGGAAGTTCAGTGGCAGGAGTTTCTCAGGACAGTAGAAAACCCTCACACTGGGCGGGGAATCCCATGTTTGCCAGGGAAACCATCCCCCTGGGAGGATGCCAAGGCCTTTCTGGCCTCCTTCGAACAAGTGGCCGAAGCCTGTCAGTGGCCCCAGGAAGAGTGGGCGACCCGACTCCAGCCAGCCGTCAGTGGAGAAGTTGAGAAGGCCTTTAATAGTCTGGATGTGAGAGACAGAGATGATTATGGGAAGGTGAAGGCAGCCATCTTGCGAGGGGATGCCCTGAGCCAGGAGAAGAAGCGTCAACAGTTCAGACATTTCTGCTACCAAGATGCCGAGGGGCCACGGGGGGCTTACAGCCGACTGCGGGAAATGTGCCGTGGGTGGCTGAGGGTGGCCAATCACAGCAAGGAGGAGATCCTGGAGCTCTTGGTCCTGGAGCAGCTGCTGAGCGTCCTGCCCCCGGAGATCCAGAGCCGGGTGAGGGAGAGCGGCCCCGAGAGCTGCTCCCAGGCGGTGGCCCTGGCCGAGGAGCTCCTCTTGAGGCAGGAGAAGCAGGTGAGGCTGTTCTGCTCTGCTGGTTCTGAGTGTGGGAAGGACTGGGGTGGAGCAAGTCTGAGATCTTAGTCCATCCAGGGCATGATGGGAAGGTCTGTTGCCTTGTTTCCTTGGAAGCTGAATCCAGTGTTTTGGGGTGGGGAGGCCTTCTCTCTCAGTCTAGGAGTCAGGGTTTGGCCGGACTTCATGGGGTGACCCTCCTCCTGAAAGAGCAGATCTTGGGGTTGGGGGTGCTCTAGATTCCTCCCCCTTACCATCTCCACAGGTCATAAGTGTGGCCTGGAATACCATCTGAAGGTTTTGACTATCAGAGTCCTGAAGATTTCCTCCCATATCCTTCTTCCTATACAGTTCCAAAATACATTTGGGACCTTCTTGGTGGTTGTGCCTTATTTGTTTGGGTGCTGTCAGTGACGTATTTTTGCATGTTGAAGACTGTAAAAAAAAGTTTAGGAGGCAAGTGTACCCTGTTTCTCCGAAAATAAGACCTACCCAAAAAATAAGCCCTAGCAAGATTTCTATGCATTTGTGGTATAAGCCCTAGTGTGTCTTCTTGAGAAAAAATAAATATAAGACAGTGTCTTATTTTCGGGGAAACACGGTAGTCTATTGTGAAGGGATTGAATTCGTATTGATTCCTAATCCTTGATTATTCTGAAGGCAGAGACGGAGAACAACTCTGAGACAGTCCACCCTCCGTCCGAGACCACGTGGGGGCATCCCTTGATGGATATCAAGGAAGAGGAGGACGGAGAGGCCTACCTGATGGGTAAGGAGGAAAGGAGGCCTTCGGGGACCTGAGATCTGGGAGGTGCAGAAGCTTCTTCTGGAGCTGAGCTCAGATGTGGCTCTTGTAATCTCTTTAGAGGCTGCAGTTATCTTTGTATAATAGATATTCCAGAGAAGGGGTTCTGGTATTTCAGAAGAGTACTCCTAGGCAAGGCCAAAACACCTATTGACTCTTTCCTAGAGTGGTCAGGTAGATGCCTCCAGGCCTCCCCTGTTCCCGCAAACAAGTGGCCTACATTGGCAAAACCATGAGGGGGTTCCCTTTGGGGTTCACATCATGAGGTCCTGGCTGCCCCCCCCCCGCCCCTCACAAAGTAAATATATATTTTGGGGGGCTGAGAACCAGCTATTCATGATCTTCCTACTGTGAGGGGAAACTGTGCAATCGTAGGACTGGATTTCATAATAAGTGTTCATACTTCTTCACCCAAAGAGTGATTAACACATGGAATTCACTGCTGCAGGAAGTGGTGGTGGCAACAAGCATAGTCAGCTTCAAGAGGGGATTGGATAAACCTATGGAGCAGAGGTCCATGAGTGGCTATTAGCCACAAAGTATAGATGGAGCACTCTGTCTGGGTCAGTGATGCTCTGTATTCTTAGTGCTTGGGGGGCAACAGTGGGGGGGGGGGCTTCTGAAGTTCTGGCCCCACTGGTGGACCTCCTGGTGGCACCTGGGTTTTAGCCACTGTGTGACACAGAGTGTTGGACTGGATGGGCCATTGGCCTGGCCCAACATGGCTTCTCTTATGTTCACTTATGTTCTTATATTCAACCATCGATTGTAGAGAATCAGAAGACATGCCCACAAGTCAAATATGAAAGCCGAGGGAGGAATCTTCAGCCTCATTTTCCCCCTTAAAGTACATATGGGGAGTTTGGGGAAGGTGACAGAATATAAATATTGCTCTACCAAAGAGCCTGGCCAGGGAAAAGATGTGACTGGCTGCTCAGTTTGAGTGGAGGGGAGAAAGAGGCTCTGATGAAGGGAACAAAAATGCACACCCATTGATGAGGAGTGTCTGATTGGTGGCTTGACTTCTTGTATGGATGCTGATTGGATCTGTCCTTTTATTCCAGCAGGAGATGTTGAGGAGACGGTTGGGGAATTCCAGGGGTTCTCCTTGGAAAAATCCAAGAATCAAAAGGCCAAAGGAAACTTCATGGATGGAGATGGACCACAGAGGCAGGACAGAAGCCACGCAGAGAAGATGAGGGATAAACCCACTCCTCGCCAAGGAGGGGGATTCTCTGAAATCCCAGTCCAAGAAGAAAGGCCAAGCCAAAAAAAAGGTAACCAAGGCCTCAGTGCTGACCAAAGAATCCACTCCAGGGAAAAAGAAAACCAAAGCATGGCATTTGGGATGACCTTCCTTGAGAGCACAGACATTATCTCCCAGGAGCAAATTTACTCAGGAGAGAAATCATATCATTGCTTGGAGTGTGGAAAGAGCTTCAGTCGGAAAACAGCCCTTATTTCACATCAAAAAATTCACACAGGTGATGAGCTGTTTAAAAAAACGGGACTGTACAATGAGCTTCTCTAATGCTGCAGATTTAGTGTACATTTGAAGTATCCATTAATGAACACTTCAGAGTACAGCAGGAAAAAGCCACTGAAGTGCGCTGAGTGTAGAAAGAACTTTAAGTGCAGATCAGACTTCCTTGCATGGGTGCTAATGAAATCTCTCTCTTTATTCCCACAGGGGGTGATCAGGAGAATAAGGAAGATGAGGAAGTGCATGGGTTGCCATCGGGCAAAGCCAAGCGAGAAGTGAAAGGAAACTTCAGGAATCAAGGTGGACCAAAGGGGAAGGAGGGCAGCCATGAAATGGAGAAGATGGATGATTCCACTCCTTACCATGGAGAGGATATCCGTGAAGCAGTTCACATGGCAGAGGAAACATATAAATGTTTGGAGTGCGGCATTCACTTATCAAATAAAACTGAATATGATTTCCATTCGCAAACACACAGTGGAAAGAAGACACATTGCTGCTTAGAGTGTGGGAAGAGCTTCCTGTGCCCAAAAGAACTTGTTACACATCTCAGAATCCACACAGGGGAGAAACCGTATAACTGCTGTGGCAAGGGCTTCTCACGTAAAGCAAACTTTATACGCCACCAAAGAAGGCATCCAGAAGAGAAGCCATATGAATGTTCAGAGTGTGGAAAGAAGTTCAGATGGAGTTTGTATCTTCAACAGCATCAAAGAATCCACACAGGAGATGAAGTGTTCGAATGCTCTGAATGTGGAAAGAGATTTTTACAGAAATTACACCTTGTGTGTCATCAAAGAAGTCATGCAGGTGAGAAATCATTTGAATGCTTGGAATGTGGAAAGAGCTACCATTGGAGTAGCGAACTGCAGCAGCATCAGAGAATCCACACAGATAAGAAACTTTTTGAAAGCTCAGAGTGTGGAAAGAAATTCAGTCAGAGCTACCATCTTCAACAGCATGAAAGAATCCACAGAAGGGAGAAATCTCTTGAATGCTCGGAGTGTGGAAAGAAATTCAGTCATAATTACCATCTTCGACAGCATCTAAGAATCCACACTGGTGAGAAACCGTTTGGATGCTCAGAGTGTGGAAAGAAATTCAGTCAGAGCTGCAATCTTCTACGGCATCTAAGAATCCACACCGGCGAGAAACCTCTTGAATGCTTGGAGTGTGGAAAGAAATTCAGTCATAATTACCATCTTCAACAGCATCTAAGAATCCACACTGGTGAGAAACCTTTTGGATGCTCAGCATGTGGAAAGAAATTCAGGGCGGCCTCCCATCTTCAAAAGCATCAACTTACCCACCTCAGTGAGAAACCTTTTGAATGCTCAGTGTGTGGAAAGAAATTCAGGACAAGCTACCATCTTCAACGGCATGAAAAAATCCACATGAAGAGAAACTATATAACTGCTCAGCCTGTGACAGGAGCTTTTTGCACATTTCCCGCATTAAATATCACATCAGAATCCACGCAGGGATAAAACTATATAAAACATTTGGAGTGTAAAATGAACCTGCGTCTGCCCAGAAACCTTACTGTTAACTACAGAAACTGCAAAAGTTCACACTTTGGACAATCAGTATAAATGCTAAGATTGTGGAAGAAGCTTTAACCATGATTGAAACTTCAAATGGATCATACAGGGAGGAAACAGGATGTGCTCTGAGGGAGGGAGGAGATTCAAGACCAGCTTTGCCCCCCTTAACCATCAAGGAACGCACACAGAGGAGGAACCTCTTAAATGCTCCCTAGGTGGCAAGAGCTTGAGCCAGAGATCTAATCTTTATATTCCTCAAAGGATTCCCACAGGGGTAAAATTTTGCCCATCAATCACCCTATGTTCTTACATCATCCATTGAGACTCTGCTTCAATTGCCCAGCGTGTTGAGGGCTCAGAAACGACTTACACAACGAAGAGCCTTTTTAGTGGTTGCTCCATGTCTGTGGAACTCCCTGCTTAAGGAAGTTTGCCAAGTTTGCCAAGTTTCTGTCTTTTTAAGAAGCTGGCCAAAAAAATGTTATTTACCATATCTGAGGAACGAATAGGCTGGTTGATGATACTAGATATCTTGATCCCTTCTGTTACTGACATAAGGCAGGTGACTAGCCAGCATCCACAGTTTGTGAATGGCTCTTTCCTGGCAGGGAGGCCTGAGAGAATGTGAGGATCAAAATGGCCACCGGGAGTGACAGTTGAGTGCTCTTTCTGCTGAGGGCCTGTGTTTAAATCACGGGGGGGGGGGGACAGGGGACCTACCACTCTGACTTTTCCGACAGCCCCCACAGATACTGTTTTTACAAAGCGGGGTGGGCAGAAATTGGTTGGGTTTGGTGTATTGGTCTTACAGGTTTCATTTAAGGCCACACCAACTTTCCCCTCATGATCTGAATACTGCTGAGGACTTGATCAGGGTTGCCAATAGCCTTGAGGGGGGAAAAGTCTTTCCCCCTTAGTAGTGGTTTGATTTTTGTTTTAAAGCAGGTGATATTGTTTCCCTCCATGCCATGACAAGTTTCCCCTGTCCATTTCCACACATTAAACCTCTCCTCAGGGACAAGGCATTTTTTTCTGGGTTGTTGACACCACTAAAAATGGCACCCACCACATGTTTTCTTAGAGGCCCCTTGAATTCCTCCACTGAAATTGCGCCTTCTCTGAGGTGACTGAGAAAGTTCTCACCTCACACTTCAGTCTGACAAAGAAAGAATCTGACAAACTTCAGAGTGTGAGGAAAATATTAAACTGATTGAGAAAGAGTTGTGAGTTCTAGAGGAGATTCTTCGTTTTTACAGAATAACTTCAGTTGTTCATTGACTTTGCTATATTTTGTGTTGTACTTTTAAAAACATGTGTTGGAGTCTTATTTTTAAAAAGTTAGTCCACTGTAAATGTGCTGGGTTTAGTGTGTGTGTGTGTGTGTGTTTTTTAAATGCTTTGTTTTAATGGTATGTAAAGGTATAGAGCTGCGGTGGCGCAAGTGGTTAAGACGCTGAACTGCAGGCTGTGGAAGGTCAGTAGTTCAGCAGTTCAAGACCCAAGTTGCCGCATGACGGAGTGAGCTCCCGTCTCTAGTTCCAGCTCCTGCCAACCTAGCAGTTCGAAAGCAAGAAATTGCAAGTAGATAAATAGGTACCACTTCGGTGGGAAGGTAACAGCATTCCGTGCACCTTGGTGTTTAGTCATGCTGGCCACATGACCACGGAAACATCTTCGGACAGCGCTGGCTCTTCGGCTTTGAAACGGAGATGAGCACCGCAACCCTAGAGTCGGACTTGACTGGCTTTCGAGCAAGGGAACCTTTACCCTTTACCTTAAAGGTATAGAAATCACCCACCCCTGTCCAGCAAACCTTTTTTCCAGTGCCGCTCATGAAAAGTGAATTCAAACCACTTTGCCCAAATTCATGATCTGGGGCAGGTTGCTGATCGGCCTTCTGGCTTCATTTATGCCTGTTAACTGTTCTGTTGGTACTTTTAAGGATTTCTGCTTTTCTAATTTCTTGTTCCATTTTTAAATTGATATTTTGTGATTTTATAGTAGTATTTTGAAAGAAGCAGCCTATAAGCCCCACAAAAAAAAAAGGAAAAGGAGTTTGCAGTCTTTGCCAGTATAATAACTAAGGGGGCATCACTTTGGTGTGGTGGTTAAGTGCGCTGACTCTAATCTGGGAGAACCGGGTTTGATTCCCTACTCCTCCACTTGTAGCTGCTGGATGACCTTGAGCAAGCCGTAGTTCTGTCAGAGCTGTTCTCTCAAGGGCAGTTCTCAAAAGAGCTCTCTCAGCCTTGCCTACCTCACAGGGTGTCTGTTGTGGGGAGGGGAAGGGAAAGGAGTTTTTAAGCTGCTCTGAGAGTCCGAGTGAAGGGCGGGGTATAAATCCAATCTCTTCTTCTCTTCTCTCACCTGCTCCATACAAGATTACTAAGGTCCCTTCTAACATAAGAACATAAGAGATGCCAATGTTGGATCAGGCCAAAGGCCCATCCAGTCCAACACTCTGTGTCACACAGTGGCCAGAAATACCAGGTGCTATTAGGAGGTCCACCAGTGGGGCCAGGACATTAGAAGCCCTCCCACTGTTGACCCCCCCAAGCACCAAGAAGACAGAGCATCACCTCCCCCAGAGCCCCTATCTATACCTTGTGGCTAATAGCCACTGATGGACCTCTGCTCCATATGCTTATGTAATTCCCTTTTGAAGCCGTCCATGCTTGTGGCTGCCACCATCTCCTGTGGCAGTGAATTCCATGTGTTAATCACTCTTTGAGTGAAGAAGTACTTCCTTTTATCCGTTCTAACCCGACTGCTCAGCAATTTCATTGAGTGCCCACGAGTTCTTGTAT
>NW_015172649.1:112108-144115 GCF_001447785.1 Gekko japonicus | reverse complement strand
CTTTGATGAGGAACTTTATCAAATACTTTCTGGAAGTCAAGATAAACAACATCTATTGTTCACATGTTTGTTCACTCCCTCCCTCAAAGAACACTAACAGGTTAGTGAGACAAGATCTTCCCTTACAGAACCCATGCTGAGTCTGCCTCAATAGATTTTGTTCATCTATGTGCCTACTAATTCTTTCCTTAATAATGGTTTCCACCAATTTACCCGGTATTGGCGTCAGACTGACTGGCCTGTAATTTCCCGGATCTCCTCTGGAACCCTTTTTAAAGATGGGAGTGACATTAGCTACCTTCCAGTCCTCAGGAATGGAGGCAGATTTTAAGGAAAGATTACATATTTTTGTAAGGAGATCCAGAAGTTCACATTTGAGTTCTTTCAGAACTCTCGGATGTATGCCATCTGGGCCTGGTGATTTATCAGTTTTTAAGTTGTCTATCAGTTTTAGGACCTCCTCTCTCGTCACCTCAATCTGACACAGGTCTTTCAACACCCCTCCCGAAATCAGCAGTTCTGGAGTGGGCAAGCACTTCTCATCTTCCATAGTGAAGACAGAGGCAAAAAATGCATTTAGCTTCTCAGCCATTTCCCTATCATCCTTCAGCACTCCTTTTACCCCTTGGTCATCCAAGGGCCCCACTGCCTCTCTGGCTGGTTTCCTGCTTCTAATGTATTTGAAGAAAGTTTTATTGTTGGTCTTTACGTTTTTTGCTATATGCTCCTCATATTCCTTTTTTGCCTGCCTGACTACAGTCTTGCATTTTATTTGCCATAGCCTGTGTTCCGTTTTATCAGCCTCACTGTGACTAGCTTTCCACCGCTTAAAGGAATCCTCTTTATCTTTTACAGCTTCCATTACTTTGTTTGTTAACCATGCAGGCTTTTCCCTACCCTTCCAGTTCTCCCCTTCCAGTTCTCCAACAAGCCATTTATTCAGGAAAAAACACAGGAAATACAGTCGCCAACTCCAGGTTTGGAAGTTTCTGGAGATTTGGGGGTGGAGCCTGGGGAGGGCGGGGTTTGGGAAAGGGCAGGGACCTCAGTGGGATATAATGCCATGGAGTCCACTCTCCAAAGCAGCCATTTTTCTTCAGGGGGGTCGACTGCTGTCAACTGGAGATCAGTGGTAATGCTGGAAGGTCACCAGGCCCCACCTGGCTGCTGGCAGCTCTAATCCAGGAAAAAGTACTAAGTGTGTATTACAATATCAGGAAGTCAAGCCACAAAACTTCTTTTATGTGATTCTATTATACCCCCCTCCCTCCGATGCTAGGAGGTGCCTCTGGGGTCTGGATTTTACAGACAGGCCTAAAAACAGTTGGCTTTTGTAACTCTGCATGCAAGACGATCTGGGACAGAAAGGGTTGAGAGAATTCTCTCAGGGACACTTGGCAGCAGTCTTCCCTCTAAGCTGAGTTAGCGTGAGCTGGCTCACGGTTTTTTAGCCTCCGGCTCACACATTTTTGCCTTCGCTCGGGAAGGAGGGCTCCAGAACAAGCTAATTTATGCAGTAGCCAAATCGCTCACTCACAACTTTAATGCCGGTAGCTCACAAAGTAGAATTGTTGCTCACAGGACTCCACAGCTTAGAGGGAGCGTTGCTTGGCAATTGCCCTCCCCCATTGGTCAGATGTTGAGCCTCTTTTTGCCCTTGCTCACCCCCTGTTTTTATTTTGTTTTTGTTTTTAAAAAACAATTTTATTAGGATATATTCATAGGTCAAACATATGTCACATTACTAGGTATCATATATCCTTTTCTCTTATTTCCCCACCCCATCTGACTTCCCACAGTGCTCCAACCTCCAGCCCATATCTTATATTCCCCTCTTTTCTTCTTTGCTCGTTAGTCAAATTCTATAGGTAACTTATCTTTTAACTACTATTCTTATACATTTACATTTCTTCTCAAGTCAATCTCTTTTCAGTAATTTTCAAAGCAAAGTAAATTGTTCTTTACACCCCAACATTTCTCTAAATATTCTTTAAAGTCTTTCCAATCTGCAAAAAATTCTTCTGCTTCCAGATTCCAGATCAATGTTAAAAAAAAAAAAAAAAGGTTAACTCCCTACCCCAGGTAAAAGAGAGATGAAGGGAGAACCTATACAAAATAAAAACCAGCTGTTTTGTATTTTGTATAGGTTCTCCCTTCATCTCTCTTTTACCTGGGCTTGGAGCTGTAGCAAGTTAACCTTTTTTTTTACATTGATCTGTTCACAATAAGTTAAATATGCCTGCAAGAATATGTCATGTAAGATGTGCTTCTGTTTTTGAACGTAATATTTCTTATTCCCCTGGGAGTCAAGTCATCTTTGTAATTTGTTTGAATCGTGTTGAAATACCAGAGGCGAGAGGCGGGGGCAGGCTTTATTCAGGCACCTCTCTGAATCTCCTCCAGGCCTCCAGTAGGGGTCAGTCCCCAGAGGTCGCCATGACTTCTAGGTGTGCATGCGCACACTCACATACACACAACAAAAGAAAAGAAACCAGAGGAATCTATTTCACCAATAAAGCAAGACCTGTAAGTACAAACGAGGCTGGTCTAAGGATGGGAATCGAATTTTGGGTCTGAGGTACTGTGTTCAAAATCCAAGGCAAGCCTGTTCTGGTTGAGTAGAAGAGGCCCGTAGCTTTTAGACTGCCCCTACCCTTTTGGTGGCCATTTTGTGTTGACAGGCACCACCCTTTCCCAACTGCCTGCAAGTTACATGGGCTGGAGATTCTCACTCTGCACAAATGCCCCCTTGCCTCTGCACTGGAAAGGGAGGGGGTGGCCTGGACCTTGACCTGGGGCCTCCAGTTTTCAATTTCCCACGCTCCTTCAAAAAGCTCAGCTTTTCCTTAGGGCATGCCTAGCAATCCCCTCCCAATCTCCAGGTAAAGACTTTCTGAGCAGACAATCTCTTAAGAACATAGCCCTGCTGGATCAGACCAATGGTCCATCTAATCTAGCATCCTGTCTCACGGAGTGGCCAGCCAGTTCCTCTGGAGGGCCAACAACAGGACATAATGGCCGAGGACTTCCCCTGATGTTCCCTCCTGGTCTCTGGGATTCAGAGGCTTAGTGCTTCTGAATGTGGAGGTTCTTCTCTATCATAACAACACAAGAAGAGCCCTGCTGGATCAGACCAATAGTCCATTCCAGCCCAGCATCCTGTCTCACACAGTGGCCAGCCAGTTCCTCTGGAGGGCCAACAACAGATCATAGAGTTCGAGGTCTTCCCCTGATGTTCCCTCCTGGCTCTAGTGCCTCAATGCAGCAGTTCCCCTCAGCCCACCATGGCTAGTAGCCATTGATAGACTTATCCTCCGTGGATCTATCTAATCCCCTTCTAAAGCTGTTTACTACATCCTCTGGCAGCGAATTCCACATCTTAATCACTCCACAATGGGGAAAGTCACTCCTGCTGGATTTGGGGGGAGTCTGTCCCTGGGGCACAAGAACCTGGCTGGGGAGTGTGTAGTGGTTAGGAGCATGGACTCTAATTTGGGAGAGCCGGGTTTGATTCCCCACTCCCCCACATGCAGCTGCTGGCATAATCTTAGGTCAGTCACAGTTCTCAAAAGAGCAGTTCTCAAAAGAGCTCTCTCAGCCCCACCTACCTCACAGGGTGTCTGTTGTGGGGAGGGGAATGGAAAGGAGATTATAAACCACTTTGAGACTCCTTTCAGTAGTTAAGGACAGGGTACAAATCCAATCCTCCTCCTCCTCTTCTTCTTTTTTGTAAGAATTACACCCCTGGTGGTTGAGGAAAGGGCTTAAGAGTTGGGGGGGGGAGCCCTGACCTGGGGAGCCCAGGCAAGCCGGATCTCATCAGATCTTGGAAGCTAAGCAGGGCTGACCCTGGCAAGTATTTTAATGGGAGATCTCCAAAGAATACGAGGGTCAGGAGGCAGAGGCAGGCTATCACGCTACTTGTCTGAATGTCCTCCATGCCTCAGTAGGAGTTGCCAGAGGTCCCCACGACTTCCAGGCACAGGTGTGCACACACACACACACACAATGCAACCCCCCAAAAGGGGAGGGGAGAGAAGGCAGGCACCAAGGGGGTGGAGCCCGAAAGGATGGGGCGGAGAATGCTACCTGATCATCATAGGGTGGGCTGGAACAAAGGGTGAGAGCTCTTTGACCAAGTAGAAAATAGCCAGAACTTCTTTATTTGTGTCCCTCATCCTGAGGATTTAGCTCTTCCCCCAGGCTAAAAACCTTTTAACTTCTGGGCAAGCCCTGAGATCTGGGCTCTACTCCTTTAGATTATGGACAGGAGGTTTGTGTGGTTGAATATTTCTCCATACAAAATGTTATGTATCGCAATGGAACCGTACTTGCGAAAGGGCTCGCAAGCGAACATGTGAAATAGCGTAGCTTGGAGCGCCTCACAATAGAAGGCTTGGATCCTAGAATGAACCAATAGATAGATCCGGATCCTAGTAGTAGCCAATTGGTAAACAATACTCTGTAAATATTCGCGATCTGGTCCATCGGGTCACGAAGAGTTGGACTCGACTGTGCGACTGAACAACAACAACTCTGTAGTGTAAATAGCCTATGGGGTGTGTGTTGGGTGTGGTGTGTTTCATGAATATAAGCAGGGCTCTGACCCTGTAAGTTTGTCTTAGTTTTGAGCTGAAACCATTTAATAAACATGAGCTAATCACTCTACACGTCTGAACCCAGTATATTTCACAAAACCAAACCATTGCATGCTGGAAAGCTAGTTTCTCAGGGAAAAGGCAGCTCCCAATGAAAGGCCAGTTTTCTATTGCAGGGAATTTGAATGCTTCCTAATATATAAAAATCCACTGCAAATAGAACACTAACATGTCAGGGGGAATGTTTCTTTTTTCTAATCAAGCCTCCTATAAGAGCAGTTAGTTTTCTACCTGTGAGAAAATACAATACATGTCCTGGAGTTGCCAGGTCTCCCCTGGCCACCAGTGGGGGATTGGGGCAGGGTAGGGTGCCGGATCCAGGTTGGGAAATTCCTGGAGATTTGGGGGATGGAGCCTGGGGAGGACAGGGACCTCAGTGAGGTAGGATGCCACAGGGTCCATCCTCCACAGCATCCATTGTCTCCGGGGGAATTGATCTCTGTAGTCTGGAGATGAGCTGTAATTCTGGGGGAATCCTCAGATCCCACCCGGAGTTTTCCCTGGACGTCGAAACCTGACCTCGCGTGTCAGAAGAGAAGGCTAAACTAGAACTCTTCGTGACACCCTGCTTCGCTACGTGCAAGGGACTTCTTTTTGCTTCGGAGCATGCCATTTCCCCATCAGAAACCTTGGGGAGAGCTACAGCACGGACATCTGACGTTTATTCTGTGTGGTTCTTACGGTACACAAGTTTGGCAACCCCTGTTTAAGACCAACAATTTTTAATTCTGGGTATAAGCTTTCATGTGCATGTGAAAACATATACCCAGAATTGTTCTTAAAGGAACTACTGGACTCAAACGTTGTTCTATTTGGTGTCTTGTAAGCTGCGATGGCTCAAGTGGTTAAGACGCTGAACTGCAGCCTGTGGAAGGTTGGTAGTTCAGCAGTTCGAGACCCGAGTGTGCCGCATGACAGAGTGAGCTCCCGTCTCTGGTTCCAGCTCCTGCCAACTTAGCAGTTCGAAAGCAAGACATTGCAAGTAGATAAATAGGTACCACTTCAGTGGGAAGGTAACAGTGTTCCGTGCACCTTGGTGTTTAGTCATGCCGGCCACATGACCACGGAAACGTCTTCGGACAGCGCTGGCTCTTCGGCTTTGAAATGGAGATGAGCACCGCACCCCTAGAGTCGGACTCGACTGGCTTTCGAGCAAGGGAACCTTTACCTTTACAGCACGGACAGACAGGTGGTGACAGAGCCCAGAAGGCCTGCAGCTCCCTGCCCAGTGTACGCTTAACTGTCTTAACCCGTGTTCGCGGCCCCGTAATGTGTGAAACGGTCCTCCGAGGCCAGCGATGTCACGAGAGAAAAGGGGAATTGCTACCGGGCGGCTGTGCAATGGTTAAAACAAGAGAGCTCTGCTTCCTGGAGGGGCGTGGGAATTTGGGGAACGGGGAAGTGCTGAGGGGAGAAGCGGCCGCTTCCTCTTTCCTCCTCGAGAAGGGGGAAGCTTCACTTTGAATTTCTCAGCAGAGGACACTGGGATGGTCGTTGCACTTTGGGGGGGAGGCAAAGTAAGTTAAAGGGGGGGGCTTCGGGATGGGGGAAGGCAAGGGAAAAATGAGTCGCGGGAGGAAAGGAGGAGGAAATCCCCTAGCAGGGTGACGAGATGCAACAGAGGGCAGGGACTCCTTATCCCTTGGGGCGTGGGGAACAGTTTTCTCCCTGTGCGGACAGACAACCTGGCTGAAACACACATACACACCGGTGTGTCTGGTTGCACTACCTGAGCTCAGCCGCTCTGCTTTTGCGTTTCTTCATTTCCCTAATTTCTAGCTTGAGTGTCTCCTTACTGTCAGATTTGGGGAGTGCCTTGCTTAGTTTTGCACATCTCACAGTGGCAGCGTTATCTCTGAATTACCTGAGTTGGGGGGAGGGGGACGGGGTTAGGTTGTTTTTTAAAAGGGGTTAGGCAAATGTGTGATGAAGTAGTCTTATCTGTAGCGTTACCCACGACAGGTAAATGTACCTTTGTATACCTGGGGCTGCTGGCTGTACAAGAGAAAATAACCATGCAGTCCTGTGTGTAGTTATGCCCGTCTAGGCCCATAATGGGCTTTGAGCGGTGTAATTCTGCATAGGAATGCATGCAGGGCTTTTTTTCTGAGGGAACGCACCAGAATGGGGTTCTGGAAACTCTTCAACAAAATTCTTTTTAAAATGTTTAAAAGTTTATGAGTTTCAGTATACAGATTGAAAACTTCATTTCCCTCTTGAGAGTTCCACCACCTCTTTTTCAAAAAAGAAAAGAAAAAAAGCTATGATTGTTAGAATAGCAATAGCTATTAGCTATGGTGGGTAAATGGAACCTCCACGATCAGGGGTAGTGTATCTCTGAATGCCAGTTGCTGGGGAGGGGGAAGAAGATACACATATCTTTAATAAATTTGTCTAAGCCCTTTTTAAAGCTACCTGTGGCTATTTCTGTGACAGCTACCAAGGAAGAAAGGCAGGATATGCAATAAAAAGATGGAATCTCCATATACTCTACCTGTAGACATGACTGGCCTGGGGACTGCTGACAAGAAGGCCATGAAAAAGAATTAGATACAGTCACAGAAGTTTATTAGCAGCAGAAGCTGTGTACCTGTTGCATGGGGAATAATAAGGTGAGTTGTCGTCTCCACCCCATGCTCTGCTAATGGGTTTCCTGGATGTATCTGTCTGGCTCCTGGTAGCAATGGGATGCTGGATCAGATGGATCCTCAGTATGTTCCAGCAGTCCATATAGAATGTCCCTAATGATATCCTGTACTTTTATCTGCTGGAAAGAAGAGGGAAAATTGGGTAGCTGCAGATTTTGGTGCCTTCTGATGCGATCCATAGAATCATAGAGTTGGAAGGGGGCATACATCTAGTCCAACCCCCTGCCCAATGCTGGCCCAGCCTAAAACATCTCTGACAAATATTCATCCAGACTTCTTGAAAGCTGCCAGTGAAGGGGAGCTAACCACTTCTCTAGGCAGCTGATTCCACCTTTGACCCACTCTGACCGTGAAACTTTCCCCCCCTAATATCCATTAAATTACCTTTCTGCATGTAATTTAAACCACGGGAGAAAAACCTTTTAAGTGCTCAGAGTGTGGAAAGAGATTCAAAGAGAGTACCAGCCTTCAACGGCATTTAAGGACCCACACAGGTGAGAAACCTTTTGAATGCTCCAAGTGTGGAAAGAGTTTTCATTGCACTTTCATTGCTTCGGGTCCTATCCAACTGGAACAGCTCCTTGTCCTCCTCCAAATGACAGCCTTTCAAATATTTAAAGAGAGCAATCATGCCCCCCTCCCCCAATCTCCTCTTCTCCAAACTAAACATTCCCAAGGCCCTCAGCCTTTCCTCAATCTCCAAACCCCTGATCATCCTCGTCGCTTTCTTCTGGTTGCTGGAATCTGTATGTGTGTGCACATACCCCAGTTCCATCTTGTATCTGCATTTCAGAAAGGCCTCTGGGATTTGTCTCTGAATTTACAGCTCCCCTTTATGCAGAGTGAGACCATTTAACTCCAAATTGTGTCCTCTGCAACAGGCAGCATTCCTCCAGAGCTTTAGCTAGAGAAAGGTCTTTCTGAACTGCCAAGCATCTTTTTCAGCAGGAGATGCGAGGAGCTGAGCCAGCAATCTTCGGCATACAAGGCAAATAAGCTTTCAGCTACAGGCCATTTGCAGAAGGTCCCAGGTTCAACCCCCAGCGTCTCCAGCTAAAAAGGGACCAGGCAGTAGGTGATGTGAAAGACCTCTGCCTGAGACCCAGGATAGCTGCTGCCAGTCTGAGTAGACAATACTGACTTGGATGGACCAAAGGTCTGATTCACTAGAAGGCATTTTCATGTGTCCTGCTGTGAGGAAAGAAGTAAGAGAGGGATAGAAATCTTATTTATTACTTGTTTACTTGGGGAATTTATATGCCATTTCTTCAGAGTACTCCTCCAAGTTTTAAAAAAATACCTCAAAATAATTTTTTTAAAAAACGTATACATTATCTCTCTAAATTATTTTAGTTTGATATCACTACTTTTGCTGTTTTTAAATTTTATTCTGTGTGTGCGTCGTATTTATTGGAATTGTATATAGCTGTCTAACCATCTCATCCTTTGCCGTCCCCGTCTTCTTTGACCTTCAATCTTTCCCAGCATCAGGGTCTTCTCCAGCGAGCGCTCCCTTCTCATTGGGTGGCCAAAGTATTTCATTATCTGGGTCATAGATGCAACGAACATGAAATTGAGCCAACTTCAGAGGATGGCGGAAGACAGGAGGGCCTGGCGGGATCTGGTCCATGGGGTCGCAAAGAGTTGGACTCGACTGTGCGACTGAACAACAAAATATAGTTGTCAACTGCCCTGAGCCCCAAATTGAGGGGAGGGCAGTATATAAATCAAATAAAATAAAATAATCCCAAAAAATCCACAGGCACAAAGACAACCTAAAACAACCACTGAGCATTGTAACAATAAATCCTTAAACCAAATCTCAGGTCAGAAGCAGGCCCTAATGCAGCCAATAAGATAAAGCCACTGTGATGCCATGGCTGGAGTGTCACACTAGGATCTGGGAGTCCCAGGTTCGAATCCCCACTCCTCCAGGGAAATATACTGGGTGACCTTGGGCTAGTCAAGGACACTCAGCCCAATCTACCTCACAGGGTTGTTGTGAGGATAAAATGGAGGAGAGAAGAATTATATAAGCCACTTGGGTCCCCTCTAGGGAGAAAAGTGTGATATAAATGAAGTAAATAAAGAAATAAATTATTATTAATGTTTCTGTAATCTGCCTTGCATCTCAGCAAGAAAAGCAGGCTGTACATAAAGCCAATAAATAAAAGCCTGGGTTTTAAAGAAGGTTTTGCCTGGTGCCTAAAACAGTATGATAACAGGGAAGAGACCGTGGCTCCATGGTAGAGCATCTGCTTGGCATGCAGAAGGTCCCAAGTACAATCCCAGGGATCTCCAGTTCAGGTAGTCAATGATGGGAAAGACCTTAGCCTGAGACCCTGGAGAGCTCCTGCCAGTCTTAGATAATAATGACCTCGATGGACAAAGTGTCTGAATCAGTATAAGGCAGCCTTGTGTGTTTTCAACTGATAGTAGCTAGATGACTTAGGGATGATATCAGCAGAAAAGAGCAAGAGTCCAGGAGCACCTTAAAGACTAACAAAAGTTGTGGCAGGGAATGAGCTTTCGTGAGTCATTGCTCAGTTTTCCAGATACGTGCATATTTGAAGGACCATATGGTCCTCCAAGTATGTGGGCATCTGAAGAAGCGAGTGGTGACTCATGAACGTTCCTCCCCTGCCACAAATTTTGTTAGTCCTTAAGGTACTACTGGGCTCTTGCTCTTTTCTACTGCTATAGACAGACTATCACAGCTACCCATCTTGATCTTAGGGGTTATATGTTATTTTGAGAGTCTGTTTTATAACTTCACCACCTTGAGCTGGACTATCAAGTTGAGTGCGTAAGAGGGCAACCCAAAGTGGACAAGAGGCCTACTCAGGTCTATTCAGTGGGGCCTCCTCCTGGGGAAAAGGTTTTGAGGTCTGCACTATTAGCCCCCTAAACCCCTCAGAGATTTATGTGTGTTGAATAATCCTGTCAAGAAGGGAGAACGGCCGAGGTGTTCCCTCTCCTGTAGGTTAAAACTTGCATGGTGGCAGACGTAATGATCACCCTTAGAGTTTGAGGAGGGTAGAGTGGAGCAGGAAAAAATGCCAGCAGGGCAGTCCCTTCTCTTCTGTAGTGATGGCCACAGGAATAAACAGCTTTAAAAGGGGATTAGATAGATTCAGGGAGGATAAGTCTATCAATGGCTGCTAGCCACAGTGACTGAGGGGAACCTCCACATCCAGAGGCCGGAGGCAACATCCAGGGAAGGCCTCGGCCTCTATGCCCTGTTGTTGGCCGTCCAGAGGAACTGGTTGGCCACTGTGTGAGGCAGGATGCTGGACTAGGTGGACCACTGAGGTGATCCAGCAGGGCTTATGTTCTTATGACCCACAGCAAACCCTCTGAGACCCGTGGCAATACTCTGTGCCCAGCTATGCCCTCAGAGTGGGTCGATAAGGTATGTGTACGTATGTGTATGATTGTATGGTTGGAAGAAGGGGCTGTCAGTGCTTTGAGAATGAGATTTGGCACTGGGAAGAGATTGGAGTTTGGCAGTGGTAGGGAGACCAGCTTCAGAGTGAGAAGCATGCCACGAGTCCCTGGTTTGGAGGCAGGCAGGCTACAAATGTCTTCAATAAAGTACCTCCTGTATAGAAAAAGAAATTTCATGTGTGACAAGACTGCCACACAACAGGGAACATAATAATAAAAACCTGGCATTTCTATAGCACTTTCCAAGCACTTTAAACATAATTTTCTTATGATCTTGATAATATCCCCGTAAGGCAGGCCATTAGGATTATCTTCATATTATGGTAGTGGGGAGTGTGTGTTGAGGCTGAGAGACTTTGTCTAAGGCAGGGCCGCCCAAACCTTTTGGGTCTGTGGGCACCTTCGGAATCCTAACACAGCATGGTGGGCATAACCACAAAATGGCTGCTGGAAGAGGCGGAGCTAAACAAAAATTGGCTGCCACAAGAGGCAGAGCCAAATGTCAGGGAGAACTCTGGTAGTAACTCCTCAACATTTCAAGCAGAAGTTTTGCTTAACAGCAAGCTTTTTTAAAGGGACACATTGTTTAAAAGTGTTTTCTCACTTATACACATCTTTCCTTCGGTCATTTATGTATTTATTTATTTTTGGATTTATATCCCGCCCTCCCCGAAGGCTCAGGGCGGCTAACAACGAGGCACAAGTGCCAGAATTAAAACAGATAAAACCGTCTAAAACCATAAAACAATACAGTACAACAACAAAGTGTCAGTGCAAGATGGGGTAGAACTTCCTCAAATGGTATTGGTCATGCTGTGAAGATCCTTGTGGTGTTGTGGCAGCTGTCGCCAAAGCGATGTCTCTTTGTTTTTAAGTCTGCACAGCTAGTCACACCTCCGAGGGCCAGTAAGAAGCCCTGCTGGGCAAAAGCTCCACCTGGCCTGGCCCAGTCTCTACAATCACTTGGGCATCAGAGAAAGTCTTGAGGGGCAACATGGCACCCATAGGCACTCTACTAGGGACCCCTCTAGTCTAAGGCCTCTCTGAGTTTGTGGCTGAGATTCCACCAGGGCGATGGTGGCGAGAGAGCCAGCACGGCATAGTGGTTAAGAGTGGTAGACGCTAATCTAGAGAACCATGTTTGATTCTCCACTCCTCCACATGAAGCCAGCTGGGTGACCTTGGGACAGTCACTGTTCTCTCAGAACTCTCTCAGCCCCACCTGCTTCACAAAGGTGCCTGTTGTGGGGAGAGGAAGGGAAGAAGAGTTGGTTTTTATACCCCACCCTTCACTGCCCAAAGGAGTCTCAGAGTGGCTTACAGTCTTCTTCCCCTCCCCACAACAGACACCCTGTGAGGTAGGTGGGGCTGAGAGAGCTCTGACAGAAACTGCACCTGAGAGAATAGCTCTGAAGGAACTGCAACTGGCCCAAGGTCACCCAGCTGGCTTCATGTGGAGGAGTGGGGAATCAAACCCAGTTCTCCAGAGTAGAAGAAGAGAAGAGGAGATTGGATGTATACCCCGCCCTTCACTTGGAGTCTCAGACTCCTTTCCCTTCCCCTCCCCACAACAGACACCCTGTGAGGTGGGTGGGGCTGAGAGAACTCTGACACAAACTGCTCTTTTCCAAGGACAGCTGTGCCAGAGCTTGTGACTGACCCAAGGTCACATCAGCAGGTGCAAGTGGAGGAGTGGGGAATCAAACCCGGTTCTCCCAGATTAGAGTCCGTGCACTTAGCCACTACACCAAACTGGCTCAAACCCAGTTCTCCAGAGTAGAGTCTGCCACTCTTAACCACTACACCAATTGGCTTATACACTAACTGGAAGGTGATTGTAAGCCGCTTTGAGACTCCTTTGGGTAGAGAAAATCAGGGTATAAAAACCAACTAGTCTTCTTCAGAGCCTTATCTTACCTGGTCACCAAATCCCAGGTTTGAGTATATGGGGCGGGAGTCAGTTTGGTATAGTGGTTAAGTGTGCAGACTCTAATCTGGGAGAACTGGCTTTGATTCCCCACTCCACTCACAGCTGCTGGATGACCTTGGACAAGCCATCGTTCTGGCACAGCTGTTCTTGGAAAAGAGCAGTTTCTGTCAGAGCTCTCTGCCCCACCTACCTCACAGGGGGCCTGTTGTGGGGAAGGGAAGGATTTTGTAAGCTGCTCTGAGACTCCGAGTGAAGGACGGAGTATAAATCCAATCTCCTCCTCCTCCTCCTTCTCCTCCTCTTTTTCTTGAGTATCTGAGCCATTGTGCCCACATAGCAGCTTCCGCTCTCCTTCTGTAATACTGGACAGGGAGTAATTCACTGCTGGAGCCGAAGTGGTTCCAAGCAGTGGGAACCATGGGTTTTTGTACTAGGGCCAGCATCCCTCTAAGCTGTGTGCGTGAGCAACCGCTCATTAACACGGGAAGCCCCCCTCAGTCTTGCACTGCCCGTTGCCCATTTTAAGATGACAGCAGTTCTGTTCTGCCCAGGATGTGAACTGCTCTGCTCAGCAGGAGAAAAAATCAGAGGGGTCCTTGGCCATTGAGTTTTCCATTTGGTTTGTGTCTTTACTCTCCAGGGATCCAGACATCTTCTCGATCGAGGGAAGGCCGGGGAACACCGCCAAGCTCTGGGGAGCTCCGGATTTGCCCAGGGTCTGCGACAACTTTGGAATGCTGTCAGAGCCACCAGTCAGAATGGCCTGAGCCTCGGCGGGCAGACGTTTTGCCGCCTGTGCGGGAAGGGAGAGGCTTGAACTGAGCGAAGCAAGGAATGGCCGCCGAGCGAGAAGTGACCTTGGCGGGCCTTGAAGTCACGATAGAGAAGGGAGTGAAAATGGAGGACCTAGACCCACTCGGCAACTCTCCGTCTGAGGGTCCGAGAAGATCCAGGAAAGCCCCTCACGTTTCCCAGGTTGGAGCCGTCGGAGAGTGTCTGAGCTGGGCGACAGCAAAGCAGTCTGAACGGGAGACAGATGACAGGTTGTTATCGCAGTGCTGGGAAGCCCAGTGGCAGGAATTTCAGAGGACGGTCCAGGCTCCTTATTCGGGATGGGGCCCCCCGCAGCTCCCAGGGGTCACCTTCCTGGTTCCCCCGGAAACGTCCACCATGCCAGAGGCGACAAGTGGACTTCTTCCAGACCTGAGGGAAGGATCCCCAAAAGTTGATGTGACTGGAGGGAAAGCAGATCACGGGGACGTGAAGGGTGAGGCTCCGGGTGACCAGGCCCTCAGCACAGAGATGTGGCGGCAGCGCTTCCGCTGGTTCTGCTACCAGGAGGCCTCGGGGCCTCGGGAGGTTGGCCTTCAGCTCCGCAAGCTCTGCCTGAGGTGGCTGAAGCCCGAGATGCGCACCAAGGAGCAGATCGTAGACCTGATCCTCTTGGAGCAGTTCCTGGCCACTTTGCCCGAGGAGATCCAGAGCTGGGTGAGGGAAGGCAGCCCAGAGACCTTCGCTGAAGCGGTGGCCCTGGCGGAAGACTTCCTGCTGCGGCAGCAGGAAGCTGAGCAGTGGAAGCAGGAGGTGAGCTCGTTTTGTGTCTCTTGGATCCGAAGGAGTACAGGAGAGGGCAGGCAAGATTACAAGGGGGTCGGAGCACTTTTCCTTTGGAGAAAGACTGAAGATTTCTGTGACTTTCCGGTCTAGGAAAACTAGGGCTAAGGGGGGAAATGGTTGAGATTTACAAAATTAAGCATGGAGTAGAAAGAGTGGACAGACAGAATTTTTCCCCCTGTTGCGAAATGCTAGAACTCGGGGGCATCCAGTGAAGCTGATGGGTGGTAAATTCAGGACACACAAAAGGAAATACTTCTTTATACAGTGAGTGCTTCAACTGCGGAATTTGCTGCCAGAGGATGTAGAGATGGCCAGAGGCATAGACAGCTGTAAAGGGGGATTAGATAGGTGCATGGAGGATGCGTCTTATCAGTGTGGCCACTAGCCATAGTGACAAAAGAGAACCTTCATATTCAGAGGCAGTCGGCCTGTGAACCCCAGTGCCAGGAGGGAAAATCAGCAGAAGGCCTCAGCCTCTCTGCCCAGTGCCAGGAGGGGAAATCAGCAGAAGGCCTCAGCCTCTCTGCCCAGTGCCAGGAGGGAAAATCAGCAGAAGGCCTCAGCCTCTCTGCCCAGTGCCAGGAGGGAAAATCAGCAGAAGGCCTCAGCCTCTCTGCCCAGTGCCAGGAGGGAACAACAGCAGAAGGCCTCAGCCCCTGTGCCCAGATCTGGGAGGCAACGTCAGGAGAAGGTCTGGTCCTGTTGCTGTTCAGTTTCTGTCCTTTTACACTGTGATCCTGGGTTGTTTGTCTATCTGAAGTGTGCATGCCCACAAAAGCTTATACCCAGAATTAAACTTCATTGGTCTTAAAGTTGCCACTAGGCTGAGATGTTGTTCTGTTGTTTCAGACCAACACAGCTACCCATCTGACTCTAGAATTATTGGGCCCAGTGTTCCCTCTAAGCTGAGTTTGTGTGAGCTAGCTCACAGTTTTTTAGCCTCTGGCTCACACATTTTTGTCTCAGCTCAGGAAGGGCCCAGAGCAAACTAAGTTATGCAGCAGCCCAATCGCTCGCTCACAACTTTAAAGCCAGTAGCTCACAAAGTAGAAGTTTTGCTCACAAGACTCCACAGCTTAGAGGGAGCATTGATTTGGGCCTATACATTCTGATCTTCTTTGGATTACGTTCCCCTCCCCTTTTTTTGTTGTTGTGAGGGTAACACAGAAAAGGGGAGGATCATTTATACCATGCCTGAGCTTCTCAGAAGACAGGTAAGATAAAAAGGCAGCAGGTAGAAAAGTTGTACGAAACCACCTTTTGCTTATGTTCACCACTCGTGATTAGTTGCTGCTGGTTCTGCCACTGAACTGCCCCTTCAGCAACAGTTATTTCTTTGTCTTCTTAAATGGTATTCTTTTTAAGGTGGTCCCAGCCAGTCAGGGATCACGCTGGCGGAGATCCTATTGCTGTATATCCCAATACGGCTTCGGGATGTGATCACAAGTGACCTGGCACAGCGTACTTGTTCTGTGCCTTGGCCTGGTTAGTCCTGGACTCTCTACTTGCCAACTGAGTGAGTTAGACTCACTCCACCTAATCTATCTCACACGGTTATTGTGAACACAAACTGGGACAAGCCTGCAAGCGTGATGCCCAGAGTTCCCTGAAGGAAGGGCGGGATAAAAATGAATAGCAGTAATGAAGCCCAATCAGATTGGGGACAGGAGGCAGGCTCTCTGTTCCTGATGATGCTACAGAGCCAATCGGATTCTGCTGCACGGTGATGTCACAGATGCCAATCAGGGTCTGAGCAGGATATTTGGCCAACAGTCTGGATGGATGAATTTTTCTGCTCGTTTTACAGGAGCTGCCCAAAGTGGGGGGTGCCATGAAAGACCGCCAACACCTTTTCGCTCAGCCCCACAAAACAGCCTCAGGTAGCCTGAGCAGGGCTTGGTTTTCCCCGGAGCCCCATTACCTAACCCAAAGCTCTAGGGAAACTGACAAAATTTGAGATTTTTCAACATATTGAGAAAAAAACTGAGGAAATAAAATTGCATTTATTTATTCATATCCCTCTTTTCCACCCAGTTGAGGCTAAAACTGGCTTAGAACATGTTCCCCCCCCCTCCTCTGCTCTCTCACAGCAACAACCCTGTGGGGTAGGCCAGGCTAAGAGTTTGTGATGATCACCCAGCAGGCGTCTGTGTTAGAAGTGGGGATTTGAACCCGGATCTCCCAGGGTCCTAGTCCAGCATTCTGTCCGCTATGCCAAGCTTTCTCGCATGCTGTTGACTGGCCCCCCCATTTGGGCCTGTTGACCCTTCAGTCACGGAATGAACAAGTTTCAGCAGTTGGGGGGCTGGTGTGGTATAGCTCTCTCCCACGGGACCCGAGCCAGGCTTGAGCTGACAAACCGTCTTTCTCCTCAAAGAGGACTAGAGACTTCCCCCTTAACAGTCCACGTTCGGTGGGTTTTGGCTACAACGAGACTTACAGGGTGGGGCCATCCTGCTCACAGACACTGTCCTAGAGATCTGTGGGCCAGGCCATGACACTGTCTACCTTCCGTGCGTCTCATTTCTTGCCTTGCAGGTTCTGGAAGAATTTGAGGAGGAGGCCATGAGTTTCTCAAGGGAAGACGAGGCTCTGTCAGGCACGGTGGACGGGCATCCCTCCCAAGAAATCAAGCAGGAGGGCTCAGAAGGCGCCGGCTTGCTAGGTGAGAATTGTCTGTGCCCCACATGTTTTGGAATACAAATTTGGATGTTCTGTGACAGGGCTCTCCAACAAGGCGTCCATCAGTACTTTCCCTGGCACCAGCTGGCCATTGGAAGGCGGGCCTTGTTATTGGCTGCCTTCATTCAAATGAAAGGGTTTTCCACGAGAAGATCAGGAGGATTGCTAAGCCTCTGGTCTTTCCTTAGTCTAGTCAGTATGTGGTTCCATGCTTCCCTCAGGCTTTCCTTCCTCCAAGGAGATGTGAGGAGGGGAGGCATTCCATTTGGCTTCACCTCTTGTGGCAGCCATTTTGAGTCTGGCTCTGGTTCCGGTGGCAGCCATTTTGGGGAGGTGCTCACTACCCCTGCTCAGAATTCCAAGGGTGCCACAGACTTGTCAGTAACATTAATCAAAAATTGCAGGTAGGTCTGTTGGTCCCCTAGGGAATAAATCCAAAAGCAACAATAGCGGAATGCTTTTTATCCAGACCTGCTCAAACGTCACAAGAAAAGAAGAAGAGGAGATTGGATTTATACCCCGCCCTTCACTACCCAAAGGTGTCTCAGAGCGGATTACAAACTCCTTTCCCTTCCCCTCCCCACAACAGACACCCTGTGAGGTAGGTGGGGCTGAGAGAGCTCTGACACAAACTGCTCTTTTTCAAGAACAGCCCTTATCAGAACTACGGCTTGCCCAAGGTCATCCAGTCAGGTGCCCCCTCTTCCAGAGGCAAAGCTGGAGTGGGGAATCAAACCCGGTTCTCCCAGAATGGAGTCCGCACACTTGACCACTACACCAAAGGAGCAAACTTTCACACCTGAACACAGAAGTTCCATTTAAGCTAACCTGGCCAGTAGCCACGGATAGATCAAACTTCTCTCATCCTGTTTTGAAAGCCATGTAAGTCAACTGGCCCTAGCACCATTCTTTGCTTCTTCTGTTGCATTTTTAAACCCACTTTTCCTCAAGGTGTTACACACGTCTCTTCTCCCATTCCCCCCCCTCACAACGATCCTGTGAGATGGGCTAGGTTGAGGGTGACGGGCTTGAGGTCAGGCCTGCATGGGGATTTGTATCCGTCTCCCTTCCTCCCCCCTCCCTCTCTAGTCTGTCTTGCAGGGAGGTTGTGAGAATAAAGTGGAAAAAGGGAGAACACCGCAAGCTGTTCTGAGCTCTTTAGAGGAACAGTGAGACAGACGATAAATAGAGGAAGTTATAAGTTCCAGCACTGACTACACATTACAGCTCAAGGACCATGTTTCCTTCTCCCAGTGCTTTATAGAGGTGGTGTGGGGTAGTTGTTAGCCTGCCACTGTAGGACTGGAGAGACTTGCATTCAGATACCTGGCTCAGCCATGAAGCTCCCTGGGTGACCTTGGGTCAGTTACACTGTCCAGCCTACCTTACAGGGTTGTTTTGAAAATAAAAGGCGGAGGAGAAATCCCTGTGCTCATTGGAGGAACAGTGGGATAAAAATGTGATCGATTTTAGTAACTCTTGAGAAGGCATCAAAAGTGACTATTGTAAAAGGTGGAGTATAAATCTTTACCTAAACTAGGGGATGAATTGTTTTGGCTTCCAGTGAAGTTCATGGGCAGTAGATTCGGGACAAACACAAGGAAATACCGTGTTTCCCAATGAGTGATTAAAATGTGGAATTTGCTGGCAGAGGATGTAGTGACGGCCACAGGCACAGACAGCTTTAAAAGGGGATTGGACAGATTCATAGAGGACAGGTCTGTCAGTGGCTACTGTTCATGGTGACTTAAAGGAACCTCCATGTTCAGAGGGAATAAACCTCGTGACTGCTAGTGCCAGGAGTCAGCATCAGAGGAAGGCTTTGGCCTCTATGCCCTGTTTGTTTCACTCTCCAGGGTATCTGATTGGCCACTGTGTGAGACAGGATGCTGGAATAGATGGACCATTGGTCTGATCCAGCAGGGCTTTTCTTATGTTGTTGTCTTCTTATCGTCCCCTGTCTGAGGGAGAGTGGTTAAAATGTGGGAATTCGCTACCAGAGGATGTAGTGATGGCCACAGGAATAAATAGCTTTAAAAGGGGATTAGATAGGTTAATGGAGGATAAGTCTATCAATGGCTACTAGCCACGGTAACTGAGGGGAACCTCCACATTCAGAGACAGTCATCCTCTGAATCCCAGAGCCAGGAGGCAACATCAGGGGAAGGCTTTGGCCTTTTTGCCCTGTTATTGGCCATCCACAGGAACTGGGAGGAGGAGGAAGAGATTGGATTTATACCCCGCCCTTCACTACCCAAAGGTGTCTCAGAGCAGCTTACAAACTCCTTTCCCTCCCCACAACAGACACCCTGTGAGGTAGGTGGGGCTGAGAGAAGTTCTGATAAGAGCTGTTCTTGAAAAAGAGCAGTTTCTGTCAAAACTGCTCTTTTTCAAGAACAGCTCTTATCAGAACTACGGCTTGCCAAAGGTCATCCAGCAGGTGCAAGTGGAGGAGTGGGGAATCAAACCCGGTTCTCCCAGATTAGAGTCCATGCACTTAATCAGTACACCAAACTGGCTCTCTTTGCCCACTGTGTGAAACAGGATGCTGGACTAGATGGACCACTGGTCGGATCCAGCAGGGCTCTTCTTATGTTCTTATGGCTTCTCCAGAGCAGCAAATATGCCACTTTCCTAATTTTCGGGTTTCACCTCTCCTTAAAAAAAATTACAAGGTTTTCTCTCTCTCTGTTCCGGCAGGTGATGGGTGGGAGACCAAAAGACCATCGTTTGAGGTTCCGTTGGAAAGAACTGAGCTTCAAGACATGGCAGAGAACTTTGGGAATCCGGAGGGACCAAGGTGGGACGAGGGGAGACAAATCGACAAGAGAAAGAACAAGCCCATCCTTTGCCAGAGTGGTAATCTGGACGAAATTGCATTCCAGGACGGAACATGCGGAGGAAAAAGAAGGCACATGTGCAATATGTGCGGGAAAGCTTTTACCCAAAAATCAAACTTAAATAGGCACCAGAGAACCCACATGGGAGAAAAGAAGTATCAGTGTTTTAAATGTGGGAAAAGCTTTAACTGGGAAACTAGCTTTATCAGACACCAGAGTTTCCATACTGGGGAAAAGCCTTATCCATGTACAGACTGTGGCAAGAGCTTTAGCCGGAGTGCAAACCTTATCATCCATCAGAGAATCCACACAGGGGAGAAACCGCATTTCTGTGTAGACTGCGGGCAGAGCTTTAGTCAGATCTCCAATCTCGTCAGGCACCAGAGGATCCACACAGGAGAGAAGCCATACAAATGCTTGGAGTGTGGGAAGAGCTTCACACAGAAATCGAACCTTATCAAACATCAGAGTGTGCACTCAAGTGACAAATTGTACAGACGGTCAGCTTGTGGGAAGAAGTTCAACCAGAAGTTGAACTGCAGTAAACTTGAGAAAATCCACACAGGAGAAAACCCATGTATATGTTTTAAGTGTGGGAAAATCTTTTCCCGGAGAGGTAACCTTCTCCGACACCAGAGCATCCACACAAAAGATAAACCTCATAAATGCTCAGAATGCGGCAAGAGGTTCAACCAGAGGACGAACCTTAATGCACATCAGAGAATCCACACGGGAGAGAAACCTTATAAATGTCCAGCCTGTGGGAAAAGCTTCAGGTGGAGGGCACATCTCATCATACACGAGAGATTGCACACAGGAGAGAAGCCACATAAATGTGCAGAATGTGGGCAAAACTTTAGCCAGAGATCCAACCTTGTCAGACACTATAGAATCCACACGGGAGAAAAACCGTATATATGCTGCGACTGTGGCAAGAGCTTTGGTCAGAAATCCAACCTCATTAAACACCAGAAGATTCATACAGAGGAGCATATATATAATCAGAGGCCAAATCGTATTAGACATGAAAGAATACTCCCAGGAGAAAATCCATACAAATGTTTCAGGTGTGATAAAATGTTTTCAAGAAGGGGGAACCTTCTTAGACATCAGAGCATCCACACTAGAGAGAAGCCACACAAATGCTTAGACTGTGGGAAAAGGTTCAATCAGAGAACTAACCTCATTAGCCATCAAAGAATCCACACAGGGGAGAAACCTTTCAAATGTTCCGACTGTGGGAAGAGCTTTCGTCAGAGCCCACACCTCATTAAACATCAGAAGTTGCATATAGAAGGGAAGACATCGTGTACAAACTCAGATTATGGGGAAGGAATCCATCAGAGATTGATTCATAGTAGATGCGAGAGAATTGGTATAGGAGAAAACCCATATGAATGTCTGAAGTGTGGGAAAATTTTCAACTGGCAATCAAACTTCATCAGACATCAGAAAATCCACGCTGGTGAGGAGCCTCATAAATGTACCATTTGTGGGAAGAAGTTTAATCGGAGGAAAAACCTCATTGCTCACCAGAAAGTCCATATGAGAGAGAAGCCATTTAAATGTTCAGACTGTGGGCAGAGCTTCGCATGGGAAGCACACCTGGTCATTCATCAAAGAATCCACACGGGAGAGAAGCCCCATAAATGCATCCACTGTGGGCAGAGCTTCAGTCAGAGATCCAACCTCATCCGACACCAGCGAATCCACACAGGCGAGAAGCCCTATACATGCTCGGACTGTGGCCAGAGTTTCAGTCAGAGAACACACCTTGTGGTACACCAGAGAATCCACACAGGGGAGAAGCCGCATAAATGTTCCGAGTGCGGCCAGGGTTTCAGTCAGAGGGCACATCTGATCGTTCACCAGAGAATCCACACAGGGGAGAAGCCACATAGATGCACAGACTGTGGGCAGGGTTTCTGCCAGAGATCAAACCTTATCAGACATCAGAGGACCCATTCCTGTGAGAAGAAAACAGAGACGCTGACACTAGTGGAGAACTTCCTTTCGTGACTTGCAGTGTCTCAGTAGGCCAAAGATACAAGGTGGGAAGAGAAACGAATGTCTGTATTATGGGGAAAAATTAAGTGCATATCTTCGTTCTTCTCCATTAATGAACCCACTGAGGAGAGCAGTGAAAACATTTGAATCTGTGGACCAAGTGAGACATTTCAGTTAAAACGCAGGTTGTGTTAGATGTTGTGCCACCCAGTGAGTGCCAGGGTGGGGGGTGAATCATTTCCAATGTGACACCTTTGATCCAGATGTTCTCCTCCTCCCAGCTCTTGCGAACTACCAGCAAAGGCGTCCGAGGGGGCCAGCTTTGCCTCTGGAAGGGGGGGGGGGCACTATTCCTAGTCCCATCCCAGTCTTGAAAAACGGGGTTGCGCCAAGGCACATTCCTTAACACAGTGCTAGAATGTGCCCCATTGAGACTGGTTGATACATTCCTTCCGTTGTCTCTTGATAGTTCTGTTCAGTTTGAGCTTCTGGCTCTCGTTCCTTGCATTCTGGGATTCTTCAGGGAGTGTCTCTGTCCTTGGCCCTTTCTGCGTTTGTATTTAGCCATGAATTCGGAGCACATCCTTCTCTTCTGCATTCCATCCTGCTTTCACTTCAGGTTTGTTGCAGGGTTTCTGTTGTTGTTTCTGCATCTGTCTCAACAGGAATCAATAGTCAGACCGCTTTCGGCACGCTTTCGTCCCGCTTTTCTCAAAACTTGTTTTGCTGCCTTTCTTAGCTCTGATCCGATTTCAGAATGCTAAAGTAGAAGTGTTTCTGCCTGCCTTTAAATGCCGCCCACTTCCCCTCCCCTGTTTCTGCCCTCTGACCGTTTGCAGGAGGAGTATAAACGCCTTGATGATAATAGTAGAACAGGAGGTGGCACTGTCCTATACTTCATTTGCTTACTATATGTGTCATTTGACGCCGTGAACTTGCCCATCCAGGTTTTTTTCCTGTTGCTTTTTGAATCAAATAAAGTTCTACTCAGATGCATTATTATAATTTTATTGGGTAAAATTCTAATCTTAAGAACTGCAATTTCCCAAGGAGGATTGCCTTCCCTTGGTTTTTCCCAGACGATAATTCGCACGTGAACAGATTGGCTGCTGGGTCAAACGTTTAACAATCACAGTTGTTTGGTGTAGTGGTTAAGTGTGCGGACTCTATTCTGGTAGAGCCGGGTTTGATTCCCCACTCCTCCGCTTGCACCTGCTGATGTGACCTTGGGTCTGTCACAAGCTCTGGCACAGCTGTCCTTGGAAAAGAGCAGTTTGTGTCAGAGTTCTCTCAGCCCCACCTACCTCACAGGGTGTCTGTTGTGGGGAGGGGGAAGGGAAAAGGAGTTTGTGAGCCGCTCTGAGACTCCAAGTGAAGGGCGGGGTATACATCCAATCTCCTCCTCCTCCTCCTCCTTTAGATGAACTCTGCAGAAAGGAAGAGAAACAACTTTTTCTTGCTGCTAGTCCATGCAAACCTTTCTTGCATGGCCACAAACATTGTGCTGTCACACTTTTTCAGTCAGGAAACCACAGTAAGAATAATCCATATAGAATGGAGTTTCTGGTACCAACATCCACTGAAAACTAACACATGCAGAAAAGAAAGCAAGAAAGACAAATCAAAGGCGTGCCAGCTCGAGGGCTGGGAAACTCTGGAGTAAAGGCTGAACACAGAAAGGGCCCTTGTTTCCTGCCTATTGCCGGGATATGGCACCTTCCGTCTTCCAGCAGCTCCTGGAAAATCTACTTTGTCTCCTCTCCTTTTTTCCTTCTCTCGCTCCAATGCCTTTCCCTTTACTAGACCTTAAGTCTGTAAGCAAGGTCCTTGAACAGCACCCAGCCTATTTCGGCACTTTATTTTTTAAAAAAAGGTTAACAGAGGAATCTAAAAGCTTCGACAGTTGGGGAAATGTTTGGCTAGAACTCAAGGAGGGAAGTCGATTTGAAGAACTGTTTCCCCCTCGTCTCCCTGTGACGTTCATTCATGAAACAGTCTAATACTGAATAAAAGGTAAAGGTCCCCTTGCTCGAAAGCCAGTCGAGTCCGACTCTAGGGTTGCGGTGCTCGTCTCCGTTTCAAAGTCGAAGAGCCGGCGCTGTCCGAAGACATTTTCCGTGGTCATGTGGCCGGCATGACTAAACACCGAGGCGCACGGAACGCTGTTACCTTCCCACCGAAGTGGTCCCTATTTATCTACTTGCAATTTCTTGCTTTCGAACTGCTAGGTTGGCAGGAGCTGGAACTAGAGACGGGAGCTCACTCTATCATGCGGCACACTCGGGTCTCGAACTGCTGAACTACCAACCTTCCACAGCCTGCAGTTCAGCATCTTAACCACTTGAGCCACCACAGCTCCTCTAATACTGAATAGGGGGAGGGAAAGTGGCACAGTGTAGCCCAATTTTGACACGTCTCGGAAGCTAAGTAGGGTCGGTACTTGGGTGGGGGACCATCCAGGAAAACTCTGCAGAGCAAGGCCATGGCAAACCACACCTGCTCCTCATTTGCCTAGAAAGCCCCTTGCTGGAGTGTCCATAAATCACTTGTGACTTGACAGCACTTAAGTACATAATATTGAATAGGATGATTGGCCCTCTAGCTGGGCGTTGCCTCCTCTGACTGGCAAATGCTATCCAGGGTCTTGGGCAGAGAAAGATTAAGGGGAGACTCCAGGGGTTGAACATGGAGCCATCCACATGCAAAGCTGGTACCCTACCTGTGGTTTATGGCCAGGTCTGTTTACCCAAAGCTAATTTGTACATTCATCCATCTAGTTCACTCTGGTCTGCTCTGAACGGGAGGGGCTCTGTCAGGTATCTGCCATGCCAGAGAAGGATTTTTCCTCTCGGGGTGTCATGAAGAGAAGTGTCTTTCCTACACTTGCAGAAACAATATGGAAATGAATGGCGCACAATAAATCCATTTATTATACAGTGCACTCGGTCTTGTTCATTGTGATTCTGGTCTTGTTTGTATATCACCAACTCTGGGATGTTCAGTCGTTCTATAAATTGTACTTTGAGGACTGCTTAGTCCAGTGGCTTTCCTTCTAGAGGCCAAATGTAAGGGGTATGTTTTTAATTGTGTATCTTAAGTGCACTATACAATAAACTGGTTTATTCGTTTCTTTCATTTTTATATTGTTTCTGTCCAACCTCCTTCGTACATAATTCTGTTTTTGGGTTGGGGTTTCCCCCACTTTTCTGGTGTGTTTCCTACACTAGCTCCATGAAATAATTTTAAATGGTGACGCCAGAGACTGACAAAACGAAATACTCCTTTACACAGTGAGTAATTAAATTGTGGGATTCTCTGCCAGTGGAGGTACTGATGGCCACTCAAGCAGAGATAGCTTTAAAAGTGGGTTAGACAGACTCATGGAGGAGAGATCCACTGGTGGCTACTAGCCATGGTGACCAATGTTCCCTCTAAGCTGTGGAGTCTTGTGAGCAAAAATTCTACCTTGTGAGCTACTGGCATTTAAGTTGTGAGTGAGCGATTTGGCTACTGCATAAATTAGTTTGCTCTGGAGCCCTCCTTCTTGAGCTAAGACAAGAATGTGTGAGCCAGAGGCTAAAAACCTGTGAGCTAGCTCACGCTAACTCAGCTTAGAGGGAACACTGATGGTGACTGAATGGAACTTCCCCATTCAGAGGCAGTCCACCTCTGAATACCAGTACCATCAGGTACATCTCTTGTCCTCTGTGTCCTGTTGTTGGTCCTTCAAAGCAGCTGGTTGGCCACTGTGTGAGATGGGATGCTGAGCTAGATGGACCACTGGTCTGAGTCCAGCAGGGCTCTTATCTTCTGAAACCTAGAACTTCTGGAATACAAAGCAGGTACTCAGCCACCCCATCTCTCTGGCAGTGCCTCTCTAGGGCCTAGGATCCCTTTTCTAATGAACCAGGGACCTTCCATGTGCATAGTGTACACCGTACTACTTATCCACAGCCTTTCCAAAGCAAATAGGCTCATAATCTGGTATCTGGCTGGTTGTGTGTTCAGATTGTAGTTGGCTTCATCTCAGGATGGTCAGCTGAGGAGAGATGTTATGGTACAGGACTTATCCTGGACCAAGAAATCTCACCCAAACTCTCTCTGCCCACCTGGCCAGGGCTTGGCCAAGCTTTTGAAATTTCAATTCCTGAACAAATTTTGTGATCCTGCTTCCATTAGATGTTGAAAAGTCCCAGTGGGGTGGACTGGAAGCTTTTCAGAACAGAGTGAGCAGGAGGCTGCAGAAACAAGGGTTTAAAATTCAACAAGGATGTGTTGAGCATTTGAGTAGTGGATGGTGAAAGCCACTTTCCTTTCCACTGTTTGGATAGCAAAGGATTCTGGGAACCATGCTTGGACATACACTCAGCTTACACAAGCTGAGCCTTGAAGGCCTCATCATTTGGACTGAAGGAAGAGTCTTGCGGCGTCTGAAAAACTGGCATGACGTTTTCATGGAGCATCAAGCTTCCTGATGAATTCCAATTCAGCAGTTTCACACTGGAGTTGCCCTTTGAAATTCCTTTGATGATGAATGGTGTCCTTTTGGTCAGCAGCAAAGGATCCTGGGAGCCTGCAATGTTCTCCCACTGGTTTATGGACGCCACCTTTTCTGTGTCCGTCCTTGACCTAAAATTCACTGCTCCACAAAGGGAGAAGTTTACATTAAATTGATGCACTATGAATTTATCAGGGAGCTCGATGTCATCCTATTTGGGCTCATGTGTAATATTGGGTTCCTGTGTACTTCGGGGTATGTGTGTGTGTGTGTTAAATCAGCTTCACTGAACCAGCAAAACCAGGCAAAGCAGGGGGATTTCCTGGTGTGCAGAAGGATATGACTTTATCCATTAACAAAGACAGAGAACCCCACCACCACCACCCAAAGTCTGAATCAGGGCTGAGTGTGCTTCAGCTGATGTGAAAACTTAAGAACAACTAAGTTAAGGGGGGGAGAGGAGGGAGAGAAGATCAGCTTGCACACAAAATGCAAACCTCTGAGAGGAAGGCAAAATCAACCCTGAGATCCTACACGATCCTGGAGGAGAACATTTGGAGGGGTGGATTCCAAATTTCCCCCTCCCACAATTCGGGGGGGGGGGAATACTCCATGCAACAGCATAAGCTACACTAATGACATGTTAGTTTTAGAAGGTGCCACAATAATCCTTTTAGGCTTGATCTCTCTGGAATCTTAACTGCAGGTGACGTCTTGAAACACACCTGTCCCTCGGAACAAAGTTTGAGCCCAGTGGCACCTATAAGATCAACAAAGTTTTATTCAAGGCATAAGCTTTCATGTGCACGCACACTTCTTCAGATACAAAAGCTCAGAATTAAACTTTGTTGGTCTTAAAGGTGCCACTGGACTCAAACTTCGTTCTGCTGCTTCGGACCAACGCAGCTACCCCCCCCCCCCGAATCTATCTGTCCCTTGGAGTTATACACGGTGGTCAGTTCTTTGTCAGGAAAGCATTGTCACGCCACCCCAAGTGGGAAACCTTTAGAAAGCTCCCAAAGAACTTGGTGTTCCCTAACGCACACTGTTTCAAACTAGAGGAAGGGGAACAACAAAGCCAGTGACTGCACAATGGACAGAAATGGGGAACTCGCCTCTCACATTGATGCAGATACCCAGCTCTGAAGCTTCTTGAATGTACTGTGCTATTTCTGAATAAACTGCTCTTCAGACAGTCCCCTTTTAAAAAACCACAGTTGAGTCCAGTGGAAACATGTCTTGTCACTTCGTGTCGCTCTTAAACATTGTCCCCCCCCCCCCCCGCCTTTCGGCCCCCCCCCGGCTTTGCGTTGGTGTGTGTTTTGTTCTTGGAAAGAAAGATCTTCTTCAACAGTTTAGTAAAAAGCCTAAAAATGTATTTTCAACCGTTCATGTTACCGGGTTTTATACTGCAAACTGAGGTATGTTTGTTTGAATGATTACTGCTTCTGAGGCACAGAGGGGGTATGTGGAGTTTAATTCAACCAATAAAATGATCGCTGTGTGGGTATTAATGAGGCACTTCCTCTTGTTTTCTTCTGCATCTGTAAAATTATTGCTGGTAAGCTGGCTGCCTTGACTTAAGAAAAGCTGTGTGCTGGATCAGACCTCTGAAACGTCTCTTGCCTTAAAAATAAAGTCTAGCTCTCCACCTAGGGGTACATAATACTAAAAGAGCTAGAACTTCTGACTGCCAGACAATTTTTGGATTTCCTGGCTATACTACACACACTGCCATAATTATTACTTTAGGAAAGCCCCACATGACACATGATGCTGCCTTATACTAGAACAGACCCTTGGTCCACCATGTTCTGTCTTGTGTGCTCAAACTGACAGTGTCTCTCCAGGATCTCAGGTGGAGGCCTTTCACATCACCAGCTACCTCATCCGTTCAGCTGGCGATGCCAGGGCTTGAACCAGTTTGGTATAGTGGTTAGGAGTGTGGACTCTAATCTGGGAGAATCAGGTTTGATTCCCCACTCCTTCACATGCAGCTGCTGGCATGACCTTGGGTCAGTCATAAGTTCTTTCAGAGCTATTCTCTAAAGGGCAGTTTCTGTCAGAGCTCTCTCAGCCCCACCTACCTCACAGGGTGCCTGTTGTGGGGAGGGGAAGGGGAAAGGATTGTAAACTGCTCTGAGACACCTTTAGGTAGTGAAAGGCGGGGTATAAAACCAATCTCTTCTCTTCTTATGCATGCCAAACAGACGCCCTAAAACAGAACCATGGTCCCCTCCCTAAATGAACCTGCCTTTTACAGAGTTAGACCTCTCCTTTGGATGACAGAGTTTGACAAAGTTATGCATGGGATAGGGAAGGTAAAGAAAGAAGTTCTTTTCTCCCTTTCTCACAATACAAGAACTTGTGGGTACTCTATGAAATTAATGAGCAGTAGGCTTAGAACAGATCAAAAGAAGAAGAAGAAGAGATTGGATTTATACCCCGCCCTTCACTACCCAAAGGTGTCTCAGAGCGGCTTACAAACTCCTTTCCCTTCCCCTCCTCACAACAGACACCCTGTGAGGTGGGTGGGGCTGAGAGAACTCTGACACAAACGGCTCTTTTTCAAGGACAGCTGTGCCAGAGCTTGTGACTGACCCAAGGTCACATCAGCAGGTGCAAGTGGAGGAGTGGGGAATCAAACCCGGTTCTCCCAGATTAGAGTCCGCACACTTAACCACTACACCAAACTGGTACTTCTTCACCCAAAGAGTCATTAACAGGTGGAATTCACTGCTGCAGGAAGTGGTGGTGGCTACAAGCATAGACCGCTTCAAGAGGGGACAACTGGATAAACATCTGGAGCAGAGGTCCATCACTGACTATTAGCTGCAGAGTATGGAGGGAACACTCTGTCTGGGGCAGTTCTCTCTGTATTCTTGGTGCTTGGAGGGCAATTGTGGGAGGGCTTCTGGAGCTCTGGCCCCACTGGTGGACCTCCTGATGGCACCTGGTATTTTTGGCCAATGTGTGAAAGAGTTTGGGCTGGATGGGCCATTGACCTGATCCAACATGGCTTCTCTCATGTTCTTATGTAAGATTATGATTTTTACAATGGCTTCTAAACTGTGATCCTATGTTGGGTTGCTAAATTTTATAATTTTACATCAGGATTTCAGTTACTGAGTGTTGGCCTGGACCAAATTCAGCCCCCAGGAAATTGAGAAGCCTACCCCCCTGCGGGGAACTGATCTCTGTAATCTGCCGGTCAGTTATAATTCCGGGAGAACTCCAGCCCCCGCCTGGAGATTGGCAATCCCAGTCAGGGAACAAAACACAAATCTGCTGTGTCGATTCTATTGTTAAAGGAAGAGGGCCAAGGAACAGAAAACAGAAATACACAAGTGGGGGGGGCGTTTCCTTTTCTGGGGGCTTTCCCTTTGGGAAGACGATTCAAAGTTCTCTTTCAGCCTGAGCCGGGCCCCCCCAAGGGTTAAAACAGGAGAGTCCGGGATTCCTGGAGAGGCGTGGGAACATGGAGGGCGCCTGCATGCATGCATTGCAGCGGGCCGGTCCTTTCTTGCCTTCGAAACCATAGACTCGCTCCTCCTCTTCCCTAGACACTGCATTTTGAATTTCTCAGCTGCTGGCTGGCGTCCACGTGGGAGCGGTGAGCTTTATAAATAAAGGGGGTGGATTTATGGGATGGCGGGAGGAGACTGAGATTTTGTGCAAGAAAACAACAACAAAAAAGCAATCGGGGATATTAGGGATGGCGGGGTCCCCCCCCCCCAAAAAATGATGCCTCTCTTCTCCTTCGCTCCCAGGAGAGAACCAGCTTGAATTCCCTGATTCATTGTTGCCAACGGATCCTCCTTCCCCCTGGCTTCCCGATCCCCGCCGTTTTCATTCTGAGCTCTTTTCGATCCGCAGCAAAAGGGGGGGGGGGGGGGGAGGGTTGTCTATGCAGGAGTCTTGTGTGGCCCCTTAAAGATTAACCCGTTTTTGTCCCAACAAAAGGCTTTGTGGACTAGAGCTCGCTTCCTCGGCGATGGGAACGGGGACCTTCCTTACTGAACCTTTATGGGGGGGGGGGGGGGGGAATAAAGTTTTTCCCCCTAGTTCCTCTTTAAGTGTCCTCCCTCTGCCGCCGCTGGGTCTCCGTATGTGGCCAGGTAGATAGGCAACATCTTTTTAAACAGGTTTCAGGTGGATAGCTCCATTGGTCTGCCTGGAAGAATAAGGCTGGAGTCCCGTAGCACCACCTTAAAAGACCAATAAGATTTTCCAGGGTATAATATTCCCTGAGTCAAAGTTCCCTTGCTCGGATTCAGGTACAGATACCAGTAGAAAAAGAAGGGACGGGGAAACCACTCAACCCGAAATATGCTGATAATGCTACAAAGGTCAAGCTACAGCAGATAAAATGATATGAAAATAAATATTCGTTATATGGTGTACGCAATAGTAAAATTAGAAACACAGGGCCTGAATGAAGATTTGTGTGTGAATGCAGTTATCATGTGAATAGATCCATGGCCTGCTTTATCAGTCTACATCTTACCACACAATATATGAGCTAACAACACCTGGTCAGGATTGATATATAGCATTTTTTGGATGTGTTTTTTTTTTTTAAGTATCTATTACTGACCACTGAAAAAGACCCTAGAGGCCAAAACACACATGGCCTTGTGTTGGTCGTTTGACATGTCCGTCAGCTTTGTCTGGGAAATTATTACAGCCTTTGTAAAGTTTGTTCTGACTCTAATGCAGCCTGATATTCCGGTGTTGTGTTTTTAATTTTACCATTGAGAACACTATATAATATTTATTTTGATATTATCTATCTGCTGTAGCTTGACCCTTGTAGCATTAACTGTTACCAATGGCACCTTAAAGACTAACAAAATCTGTAGCAAGGGATGAGCTTTGTGAGTTACTGTTCATTTCTTCAGGTATGTATCTGAATATATCTGTGTTCTTCAGATGTAGCTGAAGAAGTGAGCAAGTGACTCATATAAGCTCCTCCCCTGCCGCAAATTTTGCTAGTCTTTAAGGTGCTCCTGGACTCTGCTACAGACAAACACAGCTACCTGCCTTGATCTAGGCACAGGTAAAAGATTCATCCTACTTCTCTGTGACCAAGGGCACTTTGATTCTCAAAAGCTTACACCCTGGCAAATATTGTTGGTAATTAAGGTGCTACAGGCCTTGACTCTTTTTAAATAGTATTTTCATTAGTCTTTCCCCCAAAATAAATACCTGTTAATTGATGAATTGGAGGTGCTTTTCTTTTAGGTGGTGCAAAAGTATTTAATTTAACCAATGAACCAAAAAACAAAAACAAAACCCCACTTCCAAATTTTTCTTAAGTATGTAGCCTAAGACAATTGGTGACATGCCTAAAAATCATTAATTCTCTATTGTTTTTTGTTTGTGTGATTGTGAAGCCTTCTGCTCTTTGTCCTGCAAGAGGGTTGGACTAGATGGGCCGTTGGTCTGATCAAATATGGCTTCTCTTATGATCTCTTGAGAGCCAGTTTGGTGTAGTGGTTAAGAGCAGCGGACTCTACTCTGGAGAACCGGGTTTGATTCCCCACTCCTCCACTTGAAGCCAGCTGGGTGACCTTGGGTCAGTCACAGCTCTTAGCCCAAAAATAAACCTAGCTCACCACAAAAAGAGCTAGAGTTTCAGGCTGCCAGACAATCTTAGGATTTCCTGGCTATACCACCC
>NW_015172649.1:109359-111390 GCF_001447785.1 Gekko japonicus | reverse complement strand
AAGAACATAAGAAGAGCCCTGCTGGATCAGACCAGTGGTTCATCTAGTCCAGCATCCTATCTCACACAGTGGCCAGCCAGTTCCTCTGGAGGGCCAACAACAGGGCATAGAGGCCGACGCCTTCCTCTGATGTTAAGAACATAAGAAGAGCCCTGCTGGATCAGACCAGTGGTCCATCTAGTCCAGCATCCCATCTCACATGGTAGCCAAACAGTTCTTGTGGACAGCCAACAACAGGGCAGCGAGGCCGAGGCCTTCCCCGATGCTGCCTCCTGGCTCTGGGATTCAGAGGATTAGTGCCTCTGAACGTGGAGGCTCCCCTCAGTCACCATTGCTAGTCGCCACTGACAGACTTATCCTCTATGAATCTGTCTAATCTTCATTTAAAGCTATTTATTCCTGTAGCCATCACTGCATCCTATGTCGGCAAATTCCATATTTTAATCACTCTCTGTGTAAAGTAGTATTTCCTTTTTCTTCTGAATCAATCAAATGCAGTCTTAAAAAAAACCAGCTACCTCCTAAGGCAGGGGTGTCAAACATGTGACCCGGGGGCCAGATGAGCCCCCTGGAGGGCTCCTATCAGGCCCGCAGTGGAACCGGCTGTCTTCTGCTTCTTCTTCCAGTTCTGCGGCTGCTGCGTCATTGTAGGATTGCAGCTTACCGATACACACCTGAACAGCATACTCAAGATTGCAACAGCACAGACACTTTGATGCAATAATTCAGAGCAAGAGGTGTCAGTTATCAGACACTGTTAAATAAACAAAATATTGCAAGAGCCCTAATGTTTTAAGCATGTTTTTATTTTAAGTAAAAAAAAACCTTTGTGTTTGTGTCCTTTATAAAGTTTATATCTCCGCTACCTGGTATTACATTTTATGACACACATGGCCCTGCCCAACAAGGTCTCATTTATGTCAGATCCGGCCCTCATAACAAATGAGTTTGACACCCCTGTCTTAAGGATTGAAAAGAGCAAGAGTCCAGGAGCACCTTAAATACTAACAAAAATTGTGGCAGGGGATGAGCTTTTGTGAGTGAGCAGATATCTGAAGAAGTGAGCGGTGACTCATGAAAGCTCTTTAAGGTGCTACTGGACTCTTGCTCTTTTCTATTGCTACAGACAGACTAAGACAGCTACCCATCTTGATCTAAAGACTGAAAGCGAGGGGGCCAGGTGCACCTCCTTGGGGAGATTATTCTATAACTGTGGGGCTGTCACAATGATGGAAGAGCTTCCCCAAGACTCCTGGGGGGGTTGTTGGGGGGTGCTGCAACCCACCAGCGCAGCTCCCTTCTGGAAGCCATGACAGACCTCACAAAAAGAGAAGCACTCAAACCTTTGAGATGTACTACAACATTGTGACCAATTTGGACAAGTGTGGTTTCCAAGCAGGCAAAAGATGCATTTTGGACAGTGCGTCTCAGTTGGTTCTTCTTTCTCTTTTTCCAGGGTGAAGTGGACTAGGGGACTGTGAGCACCCGTGTAGCCCCTGGTTTTTCAAAAGCTTCCAGTCCCACTTCCTTTGAGCCCAGTCAGCTGAAATGGACTAATTCTGGCCCAGAGAGGGGAGCATCTTGCCCCTCACTGCTTGGATGCAGGAAGGGACTGAGGCTTTCTTAATATATGGCTGGAGTTGGACTGAGATTGTCTGTGACAGGAGGAAATGTCCTTAGAGCAGGGGGCAGTAGCAACCGTGGGTCTCCTCTTTGAGTCTCTGGAAGATGAGGGGATCAGAATAGCCGGAAAGACCCTGCATTTGGCTCAGGATGGGACGACCAGCGAGTTTGTAAGCTGGGTCCCTTCAGAGCAGGGGAGCCAGGAGGCAGAGGAGGGATTGGCCCAGACCTGGGAAGTCCAATGGCAGGAGTTCCTGAAATCAGTTCACACCCCTCATTGCAGGAACCCGGAGTCACCAAAAACCATGCGGTGGGAAGTAACCAGGTCCTCTCTGGTTCCTTCAGAATTGGGGGCTGGTCCCAGCAGCTGGTCTGGAAGAGAAGGGACCCTCGGCCTTTCTCCAGGCC
>NW_015172649.1:103092-109315 GCF_001447785.1 Gekko japonicus | reverse complement strand
AGGAGAGGGAACAGAGGCGGAGGGGGAGACCCCAGGCAAGGGTGTTGCTGGTGGCGAAGGGAAACGCCGACACTTCAGGCAGTTCCGCTACCAGGAGTCAGAGGGCCCCCGAGAGGTTTACATCCGCCTCTGGGAACTTTGCTGTCAGTGGCTGCAGCCGGAGAGGCACACCAAGGAGCAGATCCTGGAACTGGTGGTGCTGGAGCAGTTCCTGGCCATCCTGCCACCGGACATCCAGAGCTGGGTCCAGGAAGGTCGCCCAGAGAGTTGCTTCCAGGCGGTGGCCCGAGCTGAGGATTTCCTGACGGGGCAACAGGAGGCCGAGGAATGGGAGCCGCAGGTGAGCAGCGAGGTCCTTCAGCAGTCCTTCTGAGCCAGCAGGCTTTTTCCTTTGCCCCGAATGACACCCACCCTCTTCTGCTGTTCCAGGTGCCGGATCCATCCACGGAGGTGGCTGTGGGTTTCTCCAGCATGGACCAAGCTCTCCTGGACCTGTACAAGGAGGTGAAGCCAGAAGGTCACCAGGATGCTGGCTGGCTGGGTACAGAATTCGTTTTTCTCTGCCAAACAGCTGACCTACGTGATAGCCAGAATTCGTTTTCTGGGGTTGGGACCAATGCTCCCTCTAAGCTATGGAGTCTTGTGAGCAAAAATTATAAGAACATAAGAGAAGAAGCCAATGTTGGATTAGGCCAGTGGCCCATCCAGTCCAACACTCTGTATCACACAGTGGCCAGAAATACCAGTGCCATCAGGAGGTCCACCAGTGGGGCCAGGACATTAGAAGCCCTCCCACTGTTGACCCCCCCCAAGCACCAAGAAGACAGAGCGTCACTTGCCCCAGAGCCCCTATCTATACCTTGTGGCTAATAGCCACCGATGGACCTCTGCTCCATATGCTTATCTAATTCCCTTTTGAAGCCATCCATGCTTGTGGCTGCCACCACTTCCTGTGGCAGTGAATTCCAAGGGTTAATCACTCTTTGGGTGAAGAAGTACTTCCTTTTATCTGTTCTAACCCGACCGCTCAGCAATTTCATGGAGTGCCCACGAGTTCTTGTATTGTGAGAAAGGGAGAAAAGTACCTCTTTCTCTACCTGCTCTTTCCCATGCATAATCTTATAAACCTCAATCATGTCACATTATGCTTTATGAGCTACTGGCATTAAAGCTGTAAGCAAGCCTTTTGGCTACTGCACAAATTAGTTTGCTCCGGAGCCACCCTTCCTGAGCGAAGGCAACAATGTGTGAGCCAGAGGCTAAAAAACTGTGAACTGGCTCACACTAACTCAGCTTAGAGGGAACACTGGTTGGGACCATGACTCGGTGGTAGTGCATCTGCTTGGTGTGCAGAAGGTCCCAGGTTCAATCCCAGCATCTCCAGTGGAAAGGCTGAGGTAGACCAAGGGTGGACTCAGTAAAAGGCAGGTTCATTTAGGGACGGAGGCAGGGCTCAGCGGTAGAACATCTGCTTGGTATGCAGAAGGTTCCAGGTTCAATCCCCAGCATCTCCAGTGGAAAGGCTGAGGTAGACCAAGGGTGGACTCAGTAAAAGGCAGGTTCATTTAGGGACGGAGGCAGGGCTCAGCGGTAGAACATCTGCTTGGTATGCAGAAGGTTCCAGGTTCAATCCCCAGCATCTCCAGTGGAAAGGCTGAGGTAGACCAAGGGTGGACTCAGTAAAAGGCAGGTTCATTTAGGGACGGAGGCAGGGCTCAGCGGTAGAACATCTGCTTGGTATGCAGAAGGTTCCAGGTTCAATCCCCAGCATCTCCAGTGGAAAGGCTGAGGTAGACCAAGGGTGGACTCAGTAAAAGGCAGGTTCATTTAGGGACGGAGGCAGGGCTCAGCGGTAGAACATCTGCTTGGTATGCAGAAGGTTCCAGGTTCAATCCCCAGCATCTCCAGTGGAAAGGCTGAGGTAGACCAAGGGTGGACTCAGTAAAAGGCAGGTTCATTTAGGGACGGAGGCAGGGCTCAGCGGTAGAACATCTGCTTGGTATGCAGAAGGTTCCAGGTTCAATCCCCAGCATCTCCAGTGGAAAGGCTGAGGTAGACCAAGGGTTTCACTCAGTAAAAATATTTATTTATTTATTAGCTTTCTATTCCACCCTTTCCTGAGGGCTTGGGGCGGATTACAACAATAAAACAACAATTGCATATAAAAATACATAATGTGTAAGATACTAAAGATACTGGCAATAAATAAGCAATAAAATATTTCTGGCCACTGTGTGACACAGAGTGTTGGACTGGATGGGCCTTTGGCCTGATCCAACATTGGCGTCTCTTATGTTCTTATCATATCGGTTCTGGTTAGTCTTTGGATGGGAGACCATCAAGGGTTTTCTCTGTGCAGAGGCAGGCAATGGCAAGCCACCTCTGTTAATCTCTTTCGTTGATAACCCTTCGAGGTGTTGCCTTGAAGCAGCTGTAACTTAATGGCACTTTCTGCTGCCGCAGTTAACATACCTAGGGCAGCTCTGCTCTCCAGTGTGTACAGTATCTTTATTATTTATTTTATTATTTACACACTATCCCTCGTCTCCGCCCCATCAAGGGCCCCTAAGGTGGCTGACAGTTTAGTAAAAATACATCAGATAACCCTTTAGAGGCCAAAGCTGAAACAGATCTATAAAACACAGAAACAGCAGTTTAAAACATAAGGAGGGAAGGAGAGGTCACTGAAGAGACACCAGACAAAACAAGATTGTCTTCAGCCACTGGGGGAAGACAGTGATGGGAGGGGACAGGCAAGTCTTCCTGGGGAAGGAACTGGATCTTTTGGGGCCACACCTGAGAAGGCCCTTCCTCGCCATGCCACCTGTCCCACCTCCGGGGGGGGGGGCACCTGAAGCAGGCATTGTACCTTCTCAAATTGTTATAGTGGGATGGAAATATTCTGTTTGTCTGCCTGTAGCATAAAATGTCAAGGAAAAATGGAAAACCTATAGTGACACTATAACCACCACATAATTCACTGCCACAGGAAGTGGTGACGGCTACGAGCATGGACGGCTTCAAAAGGGAATTAGATAAGCATATGGAGCAGAGGTCCATCAGTGGCTATTAGTCACAAGGTTTAGATAGGGGCTCTGGGGCAAGTGATGCTCTGTCTTCTTGGTGCTTGGGGGGGGGGTCAACAGTGGGAGGGCTTCTAATGTCCTGGCCCCACTGGTGGACCTCCTGATGGCCCCTGGTATTTCTGGCCCCTGTGTGACACAGAGTGTTGGACTGGATGGGCCTTTGGCCTGATCCCACATTGGTGTCTCTTATGTTCTTATCTTCACCTTGACAACCTTCATTGAGAGGAATCTGAGGGTTTGCTTTTCTCTTTCCTTCTCCATCCCAGGAGGTGAGGCACTGCTGAACATGGATGGTGTTGAAAGACCTGAGTGGGAAGAGCTGGATGTGGATTTTGGAGATCCGGGGGAACCAGAGAAGTGGGAACCAAGCCCAGCAGAGGTGTGGAGGAATTCAGCGAATGCTGGTAGCCGGGATGGCCATCCTGAGAGTGCCCTTTCGCCCCCACAGACAAGGGAGAACACTGTCTTCAGGAAACGCTTTGCCCCTAAACTCGGCCTCAGTAGACGCAAGAGGATCCACACAGGGCCAAAGCCCCACAAATGCACCGTGTGTGGGCAGTCCTTCACACGGAGAGCGAATCTTTTCCGTCATCAGACGCTCCACACAGGGCAGAGGGCACACCTCTGCACGGATTGTGGCCGAAGGTTCACACGGCGGGAAAACCTAGTCCGACACCTGAAGACCCACACAGGTGAGAGAAAGAAGGGGGAGGCATCGGCATGACCCGGAAGCACTGAGGGCAAAAGATGGAGGGGAAATAGAAACTGCTTTGGGGGCCCCCATTTGGGGAAGAAAAATGAAGTAAATAAATAAAATAGACCCTGGGTTTCTCTAGCTCAGCATTGTTTCCCTTCTCACCGGCAGCCCCTCAGAACACAGAAAAGTCTTTCTTTTCTCGGCACCTGAAATCCTTGAAGTGGAGATGCCGGGGATGGAACTGGGGCCCTTCTGCCAGCCCCCCGCCATTGAGAGACAGGCGTGATGAAAGTCTGAAGCTGCATTGCCCTTTGTGTCACAGAGTGGCCAAAACCTCTGGCTATCGGCGGTTCTGCAGGGTTTGGGGCAGAGAAAGATCTTTCCAACTTCCTGCTCCCAGAGACCCTTTTAAAATGGAGCTGTGGGGACTGTAGGCAAAGCATCTACCTCTGAGCTGCAGGTGCTGCTGAGGAGCATTCCACCTTGCCTTATTATAGACTAAGAACATCAGAAGAGCCCAGGGTTGCCAGCTCCAGATTCGGAAATACCTGGAGATTTGAGAGTGGAGTTTAGGGAGGAGGGAAAACGACCTTGGTAGGGTACAATGCCATGCAGTCCACCTTCCAAAGCAACCATTTTCTCCAGGAGAAGTGGGGGAAATGTTTGGTGTCGTGGTTAGGAGTGTGGACTCTAATCTGGGAGGACCAGGTTTGATTCCCCACTCCTCCACATGCAGCTGCTTGGGTCAGTCACAAGATCTTTGCCAGTTTGGTGTAGTGGTTAAGTTCATGGACTCTAATCTGGGAGAACCGGATTTGAATCCCCACTCCTCCACTTGCACCTGCTGATGTGACCTTGGGTCAGTCACAAGCTCTGGCACAGCTGTCCTTGAAAAAGAGCAGTTTGTGTCAGAGCTCTCTCAGCCCCACCCACCTCACAGGGTGTCTGTTGTGGGGAGGGGAAGGGAAAGGAGTTTGTAAGCCGCTCTGAGACTCCCAAGTGAAGGGCGGGGTATAAATCCAATCTCTTCTTCTTCTTCTTTCAGAGCTGTTCTCTCAAGGGCAGTTCTCTCAAGAGCTCTCTCAGCCCCAGGGTGTCTGTTGTGGGGAAGGGAAGGGGAAAGGATTGTAAGCCACTCTGAGGCTCCTTCAGGGAGTGAAGTGCGGGGTATAAATCCAGTCTCCTCCTCCTTCTTCATAAATACATTCTAAATAAGTGATCTATGTAGTCTGGAGGTCACTTGTAATTCCAGGAGATCTCTAGCCCCCACCTGGAGGTTGGCAACCCTAAAAGAGCCCTGCTGGATCAGACCCGTGGCCCACCTAGTCCAGCCTCCTGTCTCACACAATGACCAACCAGTTCCTCTGGAGGGCCAACAACAGGGCATAGAGGCAGAGGCCTTCCCCCGATGTTGCCTCCCGACTCTGGCATTCAGAGACGTATTCCTTCTGAATACGGGGGTTCCTCTTTAGTCCCCATGGCTAATAGCCACGGATAGACCTCTTCTCCATGAATCTGTCGAATCTCCTTTTAAAGCCATCTGCGCCCCCGATGAATGTGGATCTTTTCACCAATATCGGCAGGAAGCCTGCCTTGGCATCTGTTCCTGCTTCCGCCTTCCTTTTTGAGGCACCAGGGAGTAATATCAATAATAGGTTTCCCCCCAAAAAAACAATTTTTATTCTTTTTCAAAAGGAATACAGAATTCAACATTATAATACACAAATATAGGTTGCTTCACTTAGAAAGCTTATAGTATTCTTTTTTCTTCTTCTCTATCTCATAACAACTTACATTCTTTCGGAATACAGAATACAGAGTGATAAACTTATAACTTGTCAACTGTAAATCATTATTTTATATCTAGCTTTATTGATGCTTTCCCAATTAAAGTTATCAAAGGTTATTTTTTCTATCATGGGGAACCATTTTCCTAAGGGATTATATATTTCACATTCATTCCGGTCATTTGAGTTATATATAGATATCGTTTCAAGCATGAAGAAGTCCCATATCTTGTGAAACCAAAATTCTATGCTAGGAGAATGATTGTCTTTCCAGCATTTGGCTATAGTAACCTTGGCAGCTGTTATTAATATGTTGATCAATCGTTTTCTAGTATTAGGTATATCATTATTTGGCCAGAGATTTAAAAGCAACAATAATATCAATAATAGTTAATATTGAGGAGGTAAATAACCAGAGTCCTTGGGAGTTCAGTGCCGCATGACAGGAAAAGTCCAACAACAAGGGTTCTGTCATCGATCTACATGCTCTTGTAGGGTTGCCAGATATCATTCTTTGAACTGTAGCTTGGCTGCAATTTTTAGGAGCTAAGCATAATAAGAACTGATTAACCCTCTAAGCTCCATTGGAACCAGGGGTTACAGCAGAGCCATAAGAACATAAGAGAAGCCAATGTTGGATGCGGCCAAAACCC
>NW_015172649.1:98828-102560 GCF_001447785.1 Gekko japonicus | reverse complement strand
ACAGGGACATTATGATATTGGCTGATTTGTTTTCAATTCCCTTCCTGTAAATTAAACTCTGCCACTGAGCAGGAAGGGTCTATGGCATGCTCCGCTGTAGGAAAAGGACGGGGGGGTTTGCTTGATGAGACAGGCAGGAAGTGCTTATTTCAAAATGGCATCCATTTAGTCTGTTTATGTGGGGGCTGGATTTGTGCATTAGGCTTGCCAACCTCCAGGAGGGGCCTGGAGATCTCTCAGAATTACAGTTGAGCTCCAGACTACAGAGAACTCTATGGTATGATTAAAACATAAGAGAAGCCATGTTGGATCAGACCAATGGCCCATCCAGTCCAACAGAGAAGAAGAAGAAGAAGAGATTGGATTTATACCCCGCCCTTCACTACCCAAAGGTGTCTCAGAGCAGCTTACAAACTCCTTTCCCTTTCCCTCCCCACAACAGACACCCTGTGAGGTAGGTGGGGCTGAGAGAACTCTGACACAAACTGCTCTTTTTCAAGAACAGCTCTTATCAGAGTTACGGCTTGCCCAAGGTCATCCAGCCAGGTGCAAGTGGAGGAGTGGGGAATCAAACCCGGTTCTCCCAGATTAGAGTCCGCGCACTTAACCACTACACCAAACTGGCTGGTGTGATGTGGTCCATGGGGTCGCGAAAAGGCGGACTCGACTGTGGGACAGAACAACAACAAAATTACATTGTTATCCCTCCCTCCCTCCAATGAGCACAGGGTTCTCTCCTCCCCCATCTTATCTTCACAACAACCCTGTTAGGTGGGCTAGACAGAAAGAGTAAGCGTAACTGGCCCAAGATCGCCCTTGTGTCACATCTCTTCGTTCTCCTTTGCTCTCTCACTAAATTTATCTGTTTGTTACAGCAGGTGATGGATGGGTGATTGAGAATGATGGGGACCCCCTTTGGATGCCCCTGAAGGCAGAAGGCACCCCCAGAAACCGAGAAAGACAGAAAGGGGGCGGAAGAAGCCAAACAGAGAATCGGAAACAAAGGTCCGTCACTGGCCAGAATGGTGGCATCTTCGAGATCTCTGTCCCACAAGTGGCACATGAAGAGACGCAAAAGAATATATGCACCATTTGTGGGAAAACATTTATTCACCTGTCAAGCCTTCATAGACATCAGAGAAACCACCATCCGGAAGTGAAGCCGCTTTCCTGTTCAGATTGTGGGCGGAATCTGGGCCCGGTGGCAAACTATAGAAGACTTGAGACCACACCTGCAGGAGAGAAGGTGTATAAATGCTTTAAGTGTGAGAAGAGACATTCTCTCAAACGTAATAGCCGCAAGAGAAGTAGTATGGGGAAGAAGCCACACAAATGCTTGGATTGCAATTACACCTTCAGCTGCCTGTCACACCTTGTCAGACATCAGAGAATCCACACGGGAGAGAAGCCCTATACCTGTTCAGCCTGTGGGAAGAGCTTCCGTCAGACTGCGCACCTTGTCAAACATGAGAGGACGCACAGCGGACAGAAACAGTATTTATTCTGACATTTGGAATAGCAGGACAGTGTTAGTTAGAGATGCATCCTCTCACTTGTTTGCAATGGTGAAGATGTGCATTCATTTCCTAACGAACAAACTGGAAAAGCCTCATTCATTAGTTCAGTTCATTTTTCGTGGTGCTTGGCACTCTGGTTAGAGGATTCAAAGATGTCAGAGAGAGAAAGCAGGAGATAAGGAACTGACATAAAAGCTTTCCAATCAGCAAAGCCAAACAGATTTATCATCTCACAAGAAAAGAGTAAGAGTCCAGTAGCACCTTAACAAAATTTATGGTTGGGTGTGAGCTTTCATGAGTCACTGCTCACTTCTTCAGATACCGGTTATCTGAGGAAGTGAGCAGTGACTCACGAAAGCTCATCTACCACAAATGTTGCTAGTCTTTAAGGTGCCACTGGACTCTTACTCTTTTCTATTGCTACAGACAAACATGGCTACCCATCTTGACCAATCTCACAAGAGAAGAGGTTCCAGAGAAGGGGAAGAGAGTCAGGGGCAGGCAAGAGACAAGGAATAAAGAGAAAGGCTTTTCCATTGAGGGAAAACGTTAATTCTGAAAGCTAATGATAATGGATACCACAAAAACCCAGTGGAGGTTCTGAAATGGGAAAAAAGGGGGAGGGGATATTGCACATCCCTGTATTCCACAGGTTTTAATGTGGGTGCTTACATTTGGACTGCGCAAATGAGGTTTGTAGTTATCAAGACATCTGTGGCGACTAAAGAATAAGCTGCAGGTGACTAGGCAAGGGAGATTAGTTGTTAAAGTGGAAAAAAGTTGTTTTTATTTGTTTTTCTGCTCCTGGCTTTCAGTCTGCCAGAAATAACTCATAGGTCTGCGTAGACGTGCAGACCTGTGAAATATTTTGACCTGGTCCCGTGCAGCGTTAAGCCCAGTGATTTTGATAGCAGAAGGGACAAATGGATTTTCTGTCCTTCATTCTGGCATTTCTCTCTCCCAAGCTGCCTTATACTGGTAAGAGCATCGGCGGCTTGCCACAAATGAAGCCCACATGTGGGGGCAGAGGGACCAGAGCTTGACAAAGTATTACTGACCCCCAGGGGTCCTTTCGTAGAAAAAGAGGTGCAGGAGCTCATTAGCATAAGTGTGTCAGAAGGCAACACCCACTGCTCAGGCTCCACTGGACTGTTTTGAATTGCTAGCTATTGGTGGGGGGGGGACGTGCAGATCTGTCCTCGCAGAGGAGGGAGAGCTTGTACCTGAATAAAACTTGGCCTTAAAGGTGCCACTGGACTGTTTTGGACCGGGGGGCCAGGGGGAGCTCTGCAACTTACCTGGCTGCTTCTTGCTCTGACTGAGGGCTGCTGGGAGCAGGGGGCGGGCTTGTTGCGTGTGCCCGCCCCCTGGGCTCACTACTGCCGGAGCTCCGCTCCTGTGCGCTCCTGCAGGAAATGACCCCCGCTGACCCCCATCCCAACACAAACTGTACGCATGATTCCTCCAGTTGGTGACAGGATATACAAAGAAGGGAAGTGAGCACGCTGGCCACCCCCCCGCCTCTGCGTGATTGGCTGTTCGTGAGCACAGGGTCCCCCACACAGAGGTGGTGCCCAGGCATATACTCCCTCCTTGTTACCGGCAATGTTCCGAAAACAGCACCTTCCACAGGGAGGGACCCTAGATGTGGACTCTGTGCACAGGCTGGTGGCCCCATTCTCCCTCTCCCCGTGTTCAGTCAACATGTGGAGGGATCGTGCCCACGTATGATCATCAGAAGGTCTCTGCTGGATCAGACCAGCCGTCCGTCTAGCTCAGCATCCTGCTTCACACGGTGGCCAACTAGTTACTCTGGAAGGCTAACAACAGGGCACAGAGGCCGAGGCCTTCCCCAGATGTTGCCACCTTCCCCTGACTCTACTCCAAATCTCCAGGAATTTCCCACCCCAGAAGTCCATGAGTCGCTCTTGCTCACTCACAGCTTTAATGCCAGTAGCTCACAAAGTGAATTTTTGCTCACAGGACTCCACAACTTAGAGGGAGCATTAAGGGGAAGACTTCGTCTGGGTCAGTGATGTTCTGTATTCTTGGTGCTTGGGGGGGGCCATAATGGGAGGGGCTTCCGGAATTCTGGCCCTGCTGATGGACCTCCTGATGGCACCTGGGTTTTGGCCACTGTGTGACGCAGAGTGTTGTGTTCTCTATCTGGTCTCTCCCATTTTTCAAGCTAAACCTACCCTGTTCCCTCACTCTT
>NW_015172649.1:76383-98788 GCF_001447785.1 Gekko japonicus | reverse complement strand
TCTTTCCTTGTCTTCCTGCCTCCTTGCACATCTTCCTTGCCCTCCTTTCATCCCAGTTTGCCAGCATCTGTCTTTAAATGCTGTGCCCAGAATGGGAGATCATACTCTAGAAGAGATACGACTTGCACAGAGTCTAGATTGAAGCTCTTACTTCTCCGCTGCCAGAGGGTTCTTTTTTTTTTTTTTTTGCATCAAGCTTGCTGTGTTTTGAGGTTATCAATGCACACGTGTGTTTTAGTAATATTAGAAGTTGGGTGATGCCAAGGAACTGGAATGTGGGACAAAAAGTACATTAATGAGGCACTGTGCGAAATGTGGAAATGAAAAAGCACGGCAATGGAGGTTTCTTGGGTCGTCAGTTGACCTTTGGGAATGACAGCAGGCCACGTGGAATTCCCAACCCTAGGGAGAAATTAAAAAACATTCCCTACTCTATATCAGAGCCGGCTCTTTGGGAACACGAGCAGTTGCCTTACGCTGAATCAGACTCTTGTGTCATCAAGATCAATATTGCTCATTTAAGACTGGCAGCAGCTGTCTGGGGTCTCAGCTGGAGGCCTTTCACATCACCTGCTACTTGATCCATTTAATTGGAGATGGCAGGGGTTGAACTTGGGACCTCTGAGGGCTAGAAACATTTGAGGCCTTGTTTGAGTAATTCATTAAATGAATCAAAAACCTTTAGTTGATTTGGAGTCCCTGATTAGCATCAGATTGTTTGAAATTAGTTTGAAGTTTGTGGTTTTTTTAAAAAAATATGAGTGTTTACAAAATGGTGGCTGACAGGTGCCGTCTTACAAGAGACATTCCGCTTTCTCTCACGCATCTTTCAACGCACGCTGAAAGCTGATGGGTTGGATTCCGTCACTCTGGAGGAAGAACTGGTGTTCACTTAGCAGAACAGGGTAGCAGACTGAAATACTTTCTTTAAAATTCGCAAATGTATGCAGATCAAATCCAACCTTGCATGACATCTTTGGGTTGCGTGACAGCCCTGAAGGGTAGAGAATAATGACTTGCAGACATTTTGGTGAGAGCCAGTTTGGTGTAGTGGTTAAGTGTGCAGACTCTGATCTGGGAGAACTGGGTTTGATTCCCCACTCCTCCACTTGCAACTGCTGGATGACCTTGGGCAAGCCGTAGTTCTGATAAGAGCTGTCCTTGAAAAAGAGCAGTTTCTATCAGAGCTCTCTCAGCCCCACCCGCCTCACATGGTGTCTGTTGTGGGGTGGGGAAGGGAAAGGAGTTTGTAAGCCGCTCTGAGACACCTTTGAGTAGTGAAGGTCGGGGTATAAATCCAGTCTCCTCTTCTTCAGAAGGTATGAGAAAGCCTTATGAAGCAACGGAAGATCTCAAGATAGAATTCAAGAACGATCGATGCGAGGTGTGATGGGGAAGGCAAAGCGAATGGTACAATTGGTGTTGAATTCCAAAAGTGGGGAAATAAGGCAGCCTCCTCAGGGATTGGTTTGGGTGCAAAATTGCAGCCTGTGACTGGGAAATGCTATTTTTATATACTTTGAAAACATGAGACTGACATCTAATACTGAATCAGATCCTTGCTGTATCAAAGATCAGTCTTGTCTACTCAAGACTGGCAGCAGCTTTCTACAGCTGGCGTCTTTCACATCATCTACAATTTGTGCCTTTTAACTGGAGGTGATGGGGATTGAACCTGGGTCTTCTGTGCGGCAAGCAAATAATATACCCCTGAGCAACAACTCTTCTTTGAGTTTTCTATTGTCTCCTCATCTTTGTTTTCTTGCCTTTGAGGGTTTTTTTTAAGCGTTTGTCCATATTTTATTTATTTAAAATGTTTATAAATCTGCTTTCTCCTAGTGTTTTGGTTCCCAAGGGAGTTGTTTTAAAAAAAAGAAGTTAAAACCCTAAAAACAGTAACATCAAGGCATCTGCAACCAGAATGCTCTTATTTATTTAGGACTGCATTTAATAAAGCAGCCCTCAATTGTGATTTTTAACATTTGTTTTTAGGTATTTTTATGTATTTTGTTTATCTTGTCAACCGCCTTGGGCTCTGTAAGGAACAAAGGTGGCTAATAAAAGTTTTAAACCGAAGGCACAGTCAGCACACTGAGAGACAGGTACCAGTAAAATTACACTGTTAACCAGCCCTATTTTTAAAAAAACCCAGTCCTGCATAGGGTTGCCATTGGCAACCTCCAGGTGGTGCTTGGACATCTGAGATTACAACGGAGATCAGTTCCCCTGGAGAAAATGGCCACTTTAGAAGGTTAACTCTATGGCATTGTACCCCATTGAAGTCCCTAGCCTTCAAACCTAGCCTTCCACAGGCTCCACCCCCAAGGTAAAAGGTAAAGGTTCCCTTGCTCGAAAGCCAGTCGAGTCCGACTCTAGGGTTGCGGTGCTCATCTCCGTTTCAAAGCTGAAGAGCCAGCGCTGTCCAAAGACGTTTCCGTGGTCATGTGGCCGGCATGACTAAACACCAAGGCGCACGGAACGCTGTTACCTTCCCACCGAAGTGGTCCCTATTTATCTACTTGCAATTTCTTGCTTTCGAACGGCTAGGTTGGCAGGAGCTGGAACTAGAGACGGGAGCTCACTCCATCATGCGGCACACTCGGGTCTTGAACTGCTGAACTACCGACCTTCCACAACCTGCAGTTCAGCAGGCCACCGCAGCTATTTCCCAACCCTGGCCCCGCTGGTGGGACTCCTGATGGCACTTGGGTTTTGGCCACTCTGTGACACAGAGCGTTGGACTGTGTTCAAGCAGGTAAGTCTCCCACCTTTAGCTCAGTGGTAGAGCATCTGCTCGGCATGCAGAAGGTCCCAGGTTCGATCCCCAGTATCTCCAGTTAAAGACCTGGCAGTAGGTGTTGTGAAAGACCTCAGCCTTGGAGAGCTGCTGATGGACCAAGGGTCTGATTCAACATAGGGCAGTTTCATGTGCTCCCCACAGTGCAATGATAGTTGTTTAAACCCACCCTTCCATGATGAAACTGAACTAAATCACCCTTCTGAGAGCCAGTTTGGTGTAGTGATTAAGTGCGTGGACTCTAATCTGGGAGAACCGGGTTTGATTCCCCACTCCTCCACTTGCACCTGCTGATGTGACCTTGGGTCAGTCACAAGCTCTGGCACAGCTGTCCTTGAAAAAGAGCAGTTTGTGTCAGAGTTCTCAGCCCCACCTACCTCACAGGGTGTCTGTTGTCGGGAGGGGAAGGGAAAGGAGTTTATAAGCCGCTCTGAGACTCCAAGTGAAGGGCGGGGTATAAATCCAATCTCTTCTTCTTCTGAACTCTGTACCTCTGACCAATGTTCCCTCTAAGCTGTGGAGTCTTGTGAGCAAAAATTCAACTTTGTGAGCTACTGGCACTAAAGCTGTGAGCAAGCAATTTGGCTACTGTATAGATTCATTTGCTCTGGAGCCATCCTTCCTGAGCTAAGACAAAAATGTGTGAGCTGGAGGCTAAAAAACCGTGAGCTAGCTCACACTAACCCAGCTTAGAGGGAACAGTGCCTCTGACCAGTGTGGTGTAGTGGTTAAATGTGCTGGACTAGTACCTGGGAGATCTAGGTTCGAATCCCCACTTGTGCTACGGAAGCTCACTGCATGATCTGGGGCCAGTCGCTCCCTCTCGGCTTAACCTACCTCACAGGGTTGTTGTGAGGATAAAATGGAGAACAGTGCAAACTGCTTTGGGTCCCCTTTGGAGGAAAAAAATGGGGTACCAATGAAGTAAATTAAAATGTCACCTCATCTCATTCCTGAATAAAATCACACATAGCCTCCTGCAATGGACAGTTTATCTCCAAGCTCACAAATCTGAAAGCTTTCCCATATTGTCCCATTGGCAAGCACCACCATTGTTGTTGCCACGAACCTGCCCTGTCTAGAAAAATGCTTGTTGGGATCAGGGATGGGGAAAGAGAGTCGGAGGGGAGGGGCTCTTGGGTGGAAGGGAGTCTCGTAGAGGTGATTCTGAGGATTTCTACGGACAGGTCACATATAGGGGCAATCTGCTGTATCATTTGCCAAATTTATTTATTTAAAACACTTTTATGCCAACTTTTCACTCAACAGGGCACCTCCCCCCCAGAAGCAAACACCAAGGTATTAAAACTGTGTCCAAAATGTAAATATTTAATCATGCAATAAAAACATACAAAGAAGTCAGTGTGGTTTCGTGGTTAAGAGTGCCAGACTGGTATTTCGGAGACGTGGGTTCGAATCGCCACCTGTGCCCTGGAAGCTCGGTAGGTGACCTTGGGCCAGTCGCACCCTCTCAGCCTAAACCACCGCACAAGATTGTTAGATCAAGATGGGTAGCTGTGCGTTAGTCTGTCAGCAGCAGTAGGAAAGAGCAAGTGTCAAGTAGCTCCTTAAGGACTAACAAAATTTGTGGCAGGAGATCAGCTTTCGTGAGTCACTGCTCCCTTCTTCAGGTATCTGGAGAAGTGAGCAGTGACTCACGAAAGCTCATCCCCTGCCACATTTTTTTTTTGGGGGGGGGTGTATTTTTGCATTTCTGTGTATGCCCGTGTCTGGAAGTCATGGCGATCTCTGGTGACTCCTACGGGGGCATGGAGGACATTCAAAGAAGTGGCTTGATAGCCTGCCTCCGGCCTCCTGGCCCTGGTATTCTCTGGAGGTCTCCCATCCACATACTTCCCAGGGTCAGCCCTGCTTAGCTTCTGAGATCAGGCTAACCTGGACTAACCAGGTCAGGGCCCTGCCACAAGTTTTGTTAGTCTTCAGGGTGCTACTGGACTCTTTTCTCTTTTCTACACACAGGGCTGTTGTGAGGAAAAAAACAGAGGAGCAGAGTATGGTGTTAAAGACACTTTGAGTTCCCATTCAGGAGAAAGGCAGGGTACAAATGAAGTAAAGAAGCACAAAACCAAATGAATCAAACAGAAAAAGACAGTGACAGAGGGAAGCTGGCTGGGGCCTTCTCCCTCCTCTGAGCTGAGGCAACAATCACCTCAGCAAGCACTTCGCCTTTCAGGCTTTGCTATTATACTTAGAAGCTTTAAGACAAACACGCTTTCTTTTTGGCCTAGATTTGCCCAGTTTTGCACTGGGGAAATTCTGGATAGCTCTTTGAAAGAACTTCTCCGGCTTCAAAAGTCTGACTTTCCTTTGACGTGAGGGCCGGCACCCCCTGCCCCAGCCTGCCCCCCTTGGGCTCAGCTTCCACTGGCCCCTTTCCACGCTTAGACGTGTGGGACTCCAATTTAAAAATTTCACAATGTAGTCACAGGAAGCAGCCGTGGCCTGGACGGTCTCCATAGCTTCTAAAGCCTCCGGGGATGACCGTGTATCCATCCACAGCAAAGCCGGCGCGAGCCTACCCAAAGCTTCCATTTTTTCCTTTATGTAATGATCAAAACTAGTCCTAAGCTTCGCAATGCTATCACACGCTGCTTTATAAAAAGCATTAGGGTTAGTGACGGCCATTTTGGGCCTCTTGTGGGGTGACGCGAAAGCATCCATCTTTTGGGTCAGAAGGTAAGCCCTGTCTGCCAGCGTGCCCTCTGAGCTTTCAAAAAATAATGATGTCGCAGTTTGATGCTCATGTGTTCTTTCTGACTGATTGCAGGCCTCTGGCTTGGGTGAGTTTGCTAGTTCTTTCCCACAGGTCTGCTGGAGGGGAAGCCAATTGGAGGCGTTGTTAGCAGACGGAGGAGAGAAAGCACACTCCAGAGGCTGTGGGTTCTCCCCGGGATCTTGCAGGGGGTTGTGGTTGCTGTTAGGGGTGCTGTAGCCTGCTTGGAGGAGAAAAGAAATTTTTTTTAGTAAAGGCGCAACGAACATGAAGTTGAGCAAACTTCAGAGGACAGCGGAAGACAGGAAGGCCTGGCGTGAACTGGTCCATGGGGTCGCGAAGAGTCAAGACTCGACTGTGCGACTGAACAAAAAAAGAACATAAGAGAAGCCATGTTGGATGAGGCCAATGGCCCATCCAGTCCAACACTCTGTGTCACACAGTGGCCCAAAACCAGGTGCCACCAGGAGGTCCACCAGCAGGGCCAGAACTCCAGAAGCCCTCCCACTGTTGCTCCCCCAAGCATCAGGAATACAGAGCACCACTGCCCCAGACCGTGGCTAATAGCCATTCATGGACCTCTGCTGACACAAAAGCCAAGCTAAACATCACAGAGAGCTTGTGACCACCATAAATTCTCCATCGCTGTTATAAAGTCATTTTAAACTGCTGTGAGGGCCTGATCCTGAATAGCTCCATGGCATGGAGCTCTTCCCACACATGCTTTTTCGAGTGCAAAAGGGCCCTCGGAGGGGCTGGCACCCACCTGTGGCTATCTAGGGTTGCCAGTCTCCAGGTGGGGCCTGGAGATCTCCCAGAATAACAACTAATCTCCAGACTGCGATGATCAGGTCCCCTTGGGGAAATCACGGCTGATTTGGAGGGTGGTGCTGAGGTCCTGCTCCTTTCTAAACCCTCCTCTTCCCTGACTTCACCCCCAAATCTCCAGAAATTCTCCAGCCCAGAGCTGGCAATCCTAAATTACGGCACTTGAAAAGGCCCTAGGGGAGAGAGAGCTCCATTCCACAGGCTGGATCAGGACTGGGCCCTCACAGCATTTTAAAACGATAGCAGCCATTATTCAGAAGAACCAACAGCATTCTCGTTAGTTCTGCGAAGGGCTATCTCAAAAGAACAAAGTTATAACTCTGTCACCCCAAGCATTTTAACCCTTCCAGATAACACGATACCCCCCCACCCCACACAGTTTCTTAAAACTACACTCCCCCTTCTTCCCAAAGGCTGTCATTTGTCGGTAACACCACAAAACTTCGCACAATTCAAATATTTAAATGTACCCGGTTGTAGGTTTTCATGCTTCATGATACTAGAGAGAGTCTCCTTGGGAGATGTATCTCTTCTTCCAGAGCTGCCGCTCCAAATGCGGGGTGGTGATGAACCCTCAACGTCACCACCACTTTGGGAGAGGTTATCTTGAACTAAATAAAATACAGTAAAATAGTTTTTAAAAACCCTGTTTTTCACTAGTTAAACAGTGAATTTAAAAAAAATGAACCTCCCCATTACGTTTACCATCAGACTGAAGGATGTTTCCGGAAACGCAACTGTAAAGGTTCATGGGTGATCTTTCTTTTTGGGTGAGCCAAGTAGTGGTTTGTGCTACAAGGTCTTGAGGACCGTCTTCACTCCCTGTGATGTGACAATTCATTTTACAAATGAAAACTCTCCCAGCCAAAATAACACAGGATGCCAAAACATTATTTTCTGAAATATTTTATCTGAAGAAGTGTGCACGCACACAAAAGCTTATACCCAGCTTTAATCTTCATTGGTCGTAAAGGTGCCAGTGGACTCAAACTTTGTACAGTTTTTTTTAAAAAAAAAACGGACTGCATTGGCTGCTTGGAGTTCAGAAATGCCCCCCCCCCAAAAAAAAACAACAACCCTGTAGCCTAAAGAAAAATGTATGGCCACACGCTCCATCAGCCTAATGAATAGTTGTCTACCTCCAGGTGGCACCTTCAAGAATTATTACTGATCCTCAGACTACAGAGACCTCTGCTCCATATGCTTATCTAACTCAAACTTTGTACAGTTTTTTTTTAACAGACTGCATTGGCCACTTGGAGTTCAGAAATGCCCCCCCCCAAAAAAACAACAACCCTGTAGTGTAAAGAAAAATGTATGGCCACACACACCATCAGCTTAATGAATAGTTGTCTACCTCGAGGTGGCACCTCCAAGAATTACTACTGATCCCCAGAGGAGGAGGAGGAAGAAGAGGAGGAGGAGGAGGGAGGAGATTGGATTCATACCCCGCCGTCCACTCAGAATCTCAGAGCAGTTTACAATCTCCTTTCCCTTCCCCTCCCCACAACAGACACCCTGTGAGGTAGGTGGAGCTCAGAGAGCTCTGACAGAAACTGCCCTTCAGAGAACAGCCCTGAGAGATCTGTGGCTTGCTTTGGACAGTGGACTGTACGGCATTTTACCCCATTCACAGGGTTGCCAGCTCCAGACTGGGAAATACCTGGAGATTATTGGAGCAGAGCCTGGGGTGGGAGGGGCTTGAGGAAGGGAGGGATCTTAGCATGGTGTGATTCCATACAGTCCACCCTCCAAAGCAGCCATTTTCTCCAGAACTGATGTCTGTAGTCTCGAGCAGTGTTCCCTCTAAGCTGAGTTAGTGTGAGCCAGCTCGGAGTTTTTTATTCCTCCAGCTCACACATTTTTGTCTTCTCTCAGGAACGATCACTCCCGAGCAAACTAATTTATGCGGAAGCAAAATCGTTCGCTCACAACTTTAATGCTAGCAGCTCACAAAGTAGCAAGACCCCCACAGCTTAGAGGGAGCATCGAACTGGAGATCAGTCGTAATTCCAGGTGATCTCCAGGTCCCACCTGGAGCTTAGCAACCCTACCAGCTGAGGTCCCTCTCCTCCCCAACTTCCACTCCTTGTGCTCCATACACGTAACATACTCAAGGTCAACTTTGTAAGCCCTGGATATTGGAAGCATATCAACAAAAAGGCCAACATTTTTAAAAAGAGTGCATTGGACCCATGGTGTAAAATTACAACAACGATTGTACTCCATGCCTCCAAACTGCTGTCTAAAGATAAAACGCAAGACCCCAGGCCTCAGTGGCATAAATGAAGCCTATTATATGGCTGCCAATCTCCAGGTGGGGATTCTGGGACATCTCCCAGCATTACAACCACTCTGAGTTCTTATGGAGGAAATGGCTGCTTTGGAGGGTAGAGTCTTTGGCATTAGACTCTGCTCAGGTCTCCCCCCATACTCCACCCCCAAATCTCCAGGAACTTGCTAACCCAGCCTCCAAGCCCAATACTAAAAAATGTAAAAGCATGGTGTTGCCTCTTTCCCCCAAACTGCAGTCTAAAGAAAAAACACCTGGCCACACAGACAAATGCACTTTAGTCACCTAAACTAACACTTTCATGTACAAGGAGATACCTGACTGCTTTGAAAGATGCTCTGGGGAGCTTCCTGCAGACATGATGCGTTCTTTGGGGGGCAGGTAGTTTCCCTGCAAACGAGAAATACACTTTTAAAAGCCATCTAGCGTTTGACCCAATGCCTTCCAAATGAAATGCTACCCCAGTTGAAAGTATTTTAGCTAAGTAACAGAGAAAACTACACAGTATTTCTCTCCCCCACCCCATGTGAGGTGGGGAGGGGGAAAAACAAAAGGCAATTTTACCTGAGCAAGAAGTCTGGCTCTTTGTCTGCTGGAACAAAGGACTGATCTCAGCACTACCAAGTCTTTTAAAGCCCTGGGTCCTTTGTGTGTGAAGATACTCTGTGATTGGCCTCTTCCCTCAGGTGCCCTTCACCACAATGGGAAGTCCTCGTAACTTAAGGTAAGCCCCACCTGCAGAGGCAAACTGACCCTCCCCCCAACATGCTTTTCTCCTGGCAGGTGGTCTGCTTCAGAACAAAACCCTCTGGAGAGCTCTTCCGGTTCTTACAAAAAAGGTTGGTAAGTCCCCCCCACCCATTTTATGGGGCTGACCAACTTAAAGAAAAAAGAAAGCAGAGGGATCTCCAAAAGGCTTTGGACAGCAATACCTGAAGTATGAGAATAAGAAAAGCACAAAAGTCCAGTAGCACCTTAAAGACTAACAAAAATTTGTGGCAGGGGAGGAGCTTCCAATAATCACTTCTCAGTCTGTTAACGTGTACAGACACAGTATTCATAACCACCCTCAGAGGAGGCTACCAGTTGCATCTCTGTAAGAGTTACTGATCTGAACTAAGATCAAGGTGGGTAGCCGTGTTAGTCTGTCTGTAGCAGTAGAAAAGAACAAGGGTCCAGGAGCACCCTAAAGGTAAAGGTAAAGGTTCCCTTGCTCGAAAGCCAGTTGCGTCCGACTCCAGGGTTGCGGTGCTCATCTCCGTTTCAAAGCCGAAGAGCCAGCGCTGTCCGAAGACGTTTCCATGGTCATGTGGCCGGCATGACTAAACACCAAGGTGCATGGAACGCTCTTACCTTCCCACCGAAGTGGTACCTATTTATCTACTTGCAATGTCTTGCTTTCGAACTGCTAGGCTGGCAGGAGCTGGAACTAGAGACGGGAGCTCACTCCGTCATGCGGCGCACTCGGGTCTCGAACTGCTGAACTACCGACCTTCCACAGCCTGCAGCTCAGCGTCTTAACCACTTGAGCCACCGCAGCACCCTAAAGCCTGACAAGATATCTGGCAGAGGAGGAGCTTTCCTGAGTCACGGCTCACTAGGGTTGCCAGCCTCCAGGTGGCAGCTGGAGATCTCCCACCATTGCAATTGATCTCCAGGTGACAGAGATCAGTTCGCCTGGAGGAAATGGCCACTTTGGAAGGTGGACTCTACGGCATTATGCCCCCAAATCCCACCCTCCTCAGGCTCCACCCCCAGGTATTTCTCAACCCAGAGCTGGCAATGTTGGTCCCAGACCGCTCAAGGCCTTAAAGGTCAATACCAAAAACCTTGAACCTGACTCAGTACTGCACGGGAAGCCTGTGTAGCTGGTGCAGCACTGGTTTTATATGTGCCATCTGTGGCGTTCCTTTCAGGACTCGTGCCGCTGCGTTCTGGACCAGCTGGGTTTCCTGGGTCACTCTCAAGGGTTGGCCAGCATAGAGTAATCTGGAAGCGACCGTTGCATGGATTACCGAGGCTAGGTCAGGGTGCGGCAGGAAAGGAGCCAGTTGTCGGCAGTGTTCCCTCTAAGCTGAGTTAGTGTGAGCTAGCTCACAGTTTTTTAGCCTCTGGCTCACACATTTATGACTCAGCTCAGGAAGGGATGGCTCCAGAGCAAACTGATTTATGCAGCAGCCAAATCGCTTGCTCACTACTTTAATGCCAGGAGCTCACAAAGTAGAATTCTTGCTCACAAGACTCCACAGCTTAGAGGGAACATTGCTTGGCGAAGATGGAAGAATGCCAGCCTAGTGACAGGCATGACCTGGGCCTCCATGGACAGGGAGGCCTCCACTGTCATGGCCAAGCTCTTAAGGGACGGCGCCAGTGTCAGTGGTGCCCCATCCAGAGGCACCCCCAGCCACACCTCCATCTTCATCGGATTCAGTCTCAGCCTGCTCTTTGGAAACCATCTCACCACAGCCTCCAATCCCTCTGCCAGGTGTTGTGGGGTGGTCGTTGTCTGAGGTAGCCAGCCTCCAGTTGGGGCCTGGAGATCTCCTGATCTCCAGACTATAGAGACCAGGGCTATTTTGGGGCAGGAAAGCCACACCCAGCAGGAACTCATTAGCATAATAGGCCACACCCAACAGCATGAACTCATTAGGATTGGTTATGTTAGGGGTGTGTGGCCTAACATGCAAAGGAGTTCCTGCTCCAAAAAAAGGCCCTGGGTTTTGACAACAAACAAGGTCAACAGAATAAGAAGCAAAAGGTGGGCGTGGCTGGATGACCACACTTCTGGTAACACGGGGGTGTGGCCTAATGTGCCAATGAGCTGTGCTGTCATGGGTGTGACCTAATATGCTAATGGTTCCTGCTGTTGGGTGTGGCCTATTATGCTAATGAGTTTCTGCTTGGCTTTTTCTACAAAGAAAGCCCTGATAGAGACCATGTCCTCTGGAAAAAATGGCTCCTTAGGAGGGTGGACGCTGTGGCACTTTACTCCACTGAGGTCGGCTCCCCTGTCCAAACACTGCCCTCCTCAGGCCCCACCTCCCAATTTCCAGGAAACTCCCAACCCAGATTTGGTAACAATTGAGTGCGTTCAGACGGGCAGCTAATCCCATCATTATGCCAGCTTGAATTTTATCCCGATCTTTTAAATCCATCGTAGCACGACCAGACATCCCCCGTGGATCGCTGCCTCCGTTGTGGATTGTCTAGTTAGCGTCCACTGAAGGAGGTGCGCGCTGGGTATTTTTTTTAAAAAAAAGTTTTGCGCATGCACATAGGCATCACAGCACGTCCTTGTCGATCCGCGCATGTGTAGAGATTTTTTAAAATGGCACCTGCTTGGGATGGTCTGACTTCAGACCGCCCCGAAGGGAGCATTGCATGCTGGTGGAACGATCAGACGGGTGAAAGTCCGCAGTTGTCCCGCAGGTAACCGAAAACTCCAGATTTAAAGTGCTATCTTTTAAATACAGCTCCGAAGCGCGGCAAAACGGGATGCACACGGAAGAGGGACATTTCCCAGATGTTTGTGTCTGGACATTACCTTTAGATCCGTGAGGCAATCGTGCCTCGCGCGGATCTAAAGAGCTGTCTGATCAGACTCATAGTATATTTATTTATCACACACACAAAAATTAAGAATCATAGAATGATAGAGTTGGAAGGGACCTCCAGGGTCATCTCGTCCAACCCCCTGCACAATGCAGGAAATTCACAAACACCTCCCACCCCCAGTGACCTCTGCTCCATGCCCAGAAGATGACAAAAAAACTTCCAGGATCTCCAGCCAAACTGGCCTTGAGGAAAATTGCTTCCTGACCCCAGTGTGGCAATCAGCATTTCCCTGGGCGTGTAAGAAAGGGCCACAAGAAACAAGAACTGAGGCAACCCTTCCTGCCCTCCTGCTCATGATCTGCCTTAGTTCACAGAATCCGCATTGCTGTCAGATGGCCATCTAGCCACTGCCCCCCTATATAGGGGGCAGTGATCTAGCCCGTTTAAAATCCTCCAAAGAAGGAGAGCCCACCACCTCCCGAGGAAGCCTGTTCCACTGAGGAACTGCTCCAACTGTCAGGAAGTTCTTCCTAATGTTTAGCCGAAAACCCTTTTGATTTATTTTCAACCTGTTGGTTCTGGTCCGACCTTCTGGGGCAACAGAAAACAACTCCGCACCATCTTTACTGTATCTCTCACTTTGGATATTAAGGTGTAAACTTGATTCAGGTTTTCTTGGGTGAGATACCCGGGGTTGAGGTTGCCACCTACAGTTTGGGAAATTCCTGGAGATTGGGGGGGGGTAGTTGCCAGGAGGCAACTGTAATCCATTCTTAGCTATATTTATCACTCAGTGACTTATGCATCTTGACTCTAACTATATGTTCCTGGCAATGAACCCTCCCCCACCCTCTCTCTACCTACATGTAATGACTGATGAAGTCTGTTTCAATGTATCTGAAGAAGTGTGCATGCACAGGAAACTTCCTTGGTCTTAAAGGTGCCACTGGACTCAAACTTTGTTCTGCTGCTTCGGACCAACACAGCTACCCCACTTGAATCTTAGGGCGATTTCTCACGAGGCACTTGCGCCTGGTTTCCTCCGGAGTTTCCTGCTCCGTAGCTTTTTTTTTCGATTTCACAATGAAAGGAATTCAAGCCTGTCTGCCCCGCTCGTGCCTCGAGTCATTCATTTCACATTGAATCCTTTGGGAGTGGTTTCCTGCAATTCACCTCCTCCCACCCTCGCCTCTCGGTTCCAAAAACAGCCGTATCCGCCGCCCCCTGATATATATATTTTTTGGCGCATGCTCAGTGACGTTACGTCGTTATTACGAAACAATGGTGGTAAGGGAGCATCATGTGGCAAATCTTCAGCATTCTGATTGGTGGTCTGTGTCCTTTGAGCGGGGAGTTTTAAAAGAAGTTCTGGGGATTCTCCATTTTGAGCATCTCAGCCCTGAGACATTTCCCCAGGATGGATGACGGTCGGAAGAAAGCCCTCGCTGCTGTCTGCTCATTGCTTGAGGTGATATTGATGTGTGTGGATTCCACTCTGAATTGCTTGGCAGTTTTTATCAGGCGATCCAGGAGAAGAAATTGCCTTCTCAGCGGTCCCTGCTCTTCAACGGCCTTGATGACAAAGGGTGAGCTTAGCGCGCACGTTCATCCCTCCTGCCGAAGGAGACATCGGTGGCATATGCTTGCCGGATTGCGTTTTAAAAAACGCTATTGGATTTTCCCAAAAAGCAAGGACTGGTGGGAAACATTCGTGCTCGGAGTGTGGAGTGATGAGCAGTGGTTGATGCACTTCCGAATGACCCGTGGAACATTTATGGAAATCGTGTCGGTTTTGACTCCCGCGCTGGAGCGCAAAACTACAAACATGCGGTCGCCAGTTACCCCCATGAAGCGTGTAGCGGCTGCAATATGGTATTTGGCAAACACCAACACATACAGAGAAGTTGGTGAGCAATTCGGATTGGGTGTTTCAACGATTGCTGGAATTCTATTGGAGGTGTCGTTTGCATAGGATCAGAAATCGGGAAGGTTTTTTTTTTTTAGACAATCACTACAGTGATGTTTCGTTATAACGCAAAGTTCAGAGGGCAACAAATGTCATTTACTAAATGCTGATGCTATTGGCAAAGCGAGAAAGTAGAACTCCTCCTTGATCTTGTTGCCCGTTCGGGGCATGTTGGCGAACTCATGGCAAGCACGCATCTGGAGAATACGCCTTATTATGAGGCCATCTCCAGATGCATGACGAGGCGAGGGTACTGTCGCACAGCCAATCAATGCCGATCGAAGTTTAAACGGCTCCGGTGCGACTTCATGGCCAGTCTGGAGGCATGGGAGGGCATTCCGCGGCTAAGCGGGCGGACTGCCTACCATGACAAGATGGTGCAGCTTTGGGAGGCTGCAGGACGACCTAGATGGGAGGATCGTCATCATGCTGGTGAGAGTGAGTGGCGTGGGGGGGGGGGCTGGTCTCAGGGCTTCATTAGATGTAGCGGTTTATAGTAGAGTGGAGTAAACTTACAATGGTACCTTGGGGTAAGGATTGTGGTGTTTACAGAATATCCCCCTTGTATAAGGTGAACATTGCATAATAGTTAATCTTTAGCTAGACCCACACAACCCACCCGCCCACATAGCAGATTGTTGACAAGGGCAATCAGGCTACACAATTCTTTGGGGTGACACTCAACACATGGCTACCATTAATTGTGACCTGAGAGGTCTGGGTCTAATGAACTAACATGTCATCACACACATCCACATGCACAATGGCATGCATTAAAGAAGATGAACCCTTCCTCAACAAAGCATGGTAGAGCTCACCAACATTGGCCCACCGAGGACTTCAGTTATGTTTCATATGATCAAAAGCAGACTGTTTTAATTCATGCATTAACGCACACTTGCCGTGATTTACAAGTCTACAGACAACACACATGTGAGGATGGTTTATTGTACATTAAGCATTGGTTTGAGTAGCATTTAAGATGAAAGACTTAAGTCACCATTATCTGGGTGCGTTATGTCTGTGAACAGCGCACCCAGCACCATATCTGCTTTTTAATGAAATGAATTAAGTTCTCAGATTATGCTTGGCATGTATTCACGATACATGAAGTTTCCGTTCATAGCCGTTAAACTTTCTGAATGGTCAGCAATGTCAATGATCTCCATGTGAATGACAACAAGGGAATGAGTAGAATCCTTCAAGATGTATCACTACTTCCTTTACTGCAGCAGACGCACGTCCCAGGCACAGGCAGCCACGTGAGGTGCAACAAGACCCGCCGGTTGGCGTGGAAGCGGGGGAGGTGGTGGTGCATGCCATCAGCCCACCAGCACCTTCAGGTACTGCAGAATGAATCTGACAGTTATTACCTGCTGTTATGCCACCCCCACTGCATGTAAACCTAACTGCTAATGCTGTTCCACAGACGACAATGCCGCAGAGAGTGAGGGGCAAGGACAACCACTGCAAACAGTGACACTGGGCCGCCCTGTGGAAACTGGGGAGGATCGACCGGGAACGTCAACAGCCCAAGTAGATGTCCAGCCCGGTAATTTTGTGATGCAGTAGATTGTTTGGGGAATCGGATGTATGTGAGACAGTTTTTTTTTTTTATTTAATTTTTTTATTATTTTTTACTTATAAAACAGGTTAACAACAGATACATGAGAGAATTGCAAATGTGCGTTATACAACAACTGTACAGCGAATCATGTGCATGGCTGAATAGATTGTCTGTTTACAAGTTTGTCGCAGGTATCAACACCAGTGTCAGAAGTGAAGCAAGTCCTTGAGGTGTTCATTTCTCGGAATGATTTCTTCTGTTGCAAGGTATTGAACAACTGGGAACCATGTTGCCTGAAATGTTTCTATAGAGTTCTGGGATTGTTGATATGTTGATTTGCCATATATGAAATGTGAGACAGTTTGAACTCTGGTGTTCTTTTGTGAGCCACTGACATTACAGTTCTTAACGTGTCTGTTGGCCACTGCATAGATGGGTTCACTATGTGGCCTACTCAGCTTGTCTTCTGTGGAAGATGCCGTATGCGTTGGCCAAGTACCTTGAGCATGCTCTGTGAGGAGCGGTTGGTGCACTGAGTTAACTGCCCCGAAGTAATATCCCTTTCTCCCTTACATCAACTCTTTAGGGCCCTCAGGCAGCCAAGCACCAGGTCTACCATCGGGTGCTGAGGGAGAAAACTTTGCACAGGCATTCAGCCGGTTGGAGACACTGTGCAAGACAACATGTGAGTAAATGAGCATGGATGTGACGTGTGGTACTGTGTTCAACTAATGCATGCAACCTTTGCCCTTTGCACTAACCATCCAATCTTCTTGGGTTGCATGCAGTTGCCGCTTTCTCCAGGCGGATGGACGCATTCGAGAGGCGGATTAAACGCATGGAAAGGGAGTGGAGGGAATTTAGGGAGAGCGACGAGCAGAGGCGGGTGGGTGAGGGTAGTACCTAAGATGTTGACTTTTCAGATTTGTTAAAATAAAGTTACTGTTCACTTAAAACAGTGTCACAGACTTTTTATTTTGAAATTATCAACATGAATAAATACATTAGTTGTTTACTGCTATGCTTGCACGTTTCTTTCGACAACACAGCAGTCACGAGAGAAAGAGATTGTCTTCATACTTACGCTTATAACTGTCAGTTGTCAATGAAACAATGTCAGAAAATTGCACACTGCGACCCATTTTAAACAGTGAGCTAACAACGGTTAGCTATGTCAAACATAGAGGTAGATTGTGATAACACAGCCACATAACAGACAACCATTTCCAAACAAAGCACAGTACTGATGAACTGAAAAGTTACAGTACTTGAAAAGTAAACATTTCGGAATGAGTATCAGCCCTATACCAAAGCGGGGGTAGTTCAGTATTGAACAGGTCATCACCGCAATCTGTCACGGCTCAAAAAATACACGCTCCCTGCCTACACATGCCCTTTTTTCCCCCCGCCCACCTGTGCCACTGCTCTCAGCACTCTTGGGTTTGTTGAAGAGTATGCTCTGACTCTCCTCCGGTGTGTCCTGCACAAGCACCTCAGGAACAGGCTCGGAATCACTGTTGTCCCTCATTTGCTTTGCGGCACACCAGCCCTTGGGTGAGGTTGTCCTGGGGCCAGTAGTTGGGGAACATGTACAGGGATTAGCTTTTGTCCCAGCGATTGACTGCGTACCTGATATCACCTCTGTTAGATGTCTTATGCTGTCGACCGCCATCGCTAAGACATCAGCATTACGCTGCATTGTCTCCTGGAGCAAATGCCTATCGAGTTGGCTCTCATGTTTCATTGACTCGAATTTGCGTTCCTCCCAGTCACCAAGAAACTTCATGATTTCCTTGTGTTCGGCGGTGCCCTGCTCAAGCATCTTCATCGCCACGTCATTAAGCAGAGCCACGCGCCGTACACGTTGTGCCTCATTCGCACGCTTTTCCTCCTTGCGTGCCTGTTCACTGCCTGAAGACCTGTCATGTTCAGTGACTCCATCTGTAAGAGTTATGTTGCCGAAAAAGACAGAGAACACATGTTATCCAATTAGTGGCAGCATTATGTCAGAATACAGTTTATAATATGTAGTTGAAAACATAACACACCCAACATCTGGGTGGGTTAATAAGGTGTGATAATGTGTCCGAATGACTTCTTTTTAAAGGACTGTAGTATATATTGGAAGTATAATATATATGTGGACATAATGTGGCAGAACTTTGTTAAGGCAGTGTTATACAGTGAGGAAGTAGACCACCAAATTGAACGCATCCACAAATTGGACAACAATCCAATCAACCCGCCAGCCCTGATGAGCTGAACTTATAAACTAATTGACAGCTAAACACACACCTGTGTTATGCGAAGACATCTCTTCCTGCTCACATCCATCTATGTGATCTTCAATGTCACCATCACTTGCAACACTCAATCCCGAGTTCCCTAAGTTGGTTAGGAGACAACATTGATAACATCAAATTTAGCACCTTTACCAGTGGTAGTATAACATACTTTCAAAGTAAAAGTGGGACCTGTGGCATGAAATTAATGAATGACTGGACCCGTAGAGACAGCAAAATCAGTCCTTCGCCCAGATCAGTACATTCTGCTACTTTCACCCATGACATTTAGAAACCAGGGCTTGGGGGTGTTCGCAACTACAGGCCATATGTAGGATGGCAGTTGTGGAAGTTGGGGTGTATGGTAGTTGGGGTGTATGTCTGTATGCCCGCCTGAGCAAATTTATGATAGGTAATACAGGTAAGGCGACAAGCATAGCTCTGGGGAGCTCGTGTCTCCAGTAAAATTTACCCTGCTTCCTCCAGCTGTGGCCACGGTCTCTCCTGCAAGGCTCACTAGTTGAGCAGGCTGTGGCCAAGGTCGCAGAGATGGCTTCGGTTACATTCACATAACACACATTTAAAGAGCAAACATCCAAGCATCGCCTGGGTCTATAGCATGCAAGTTGGTAATGGTGATATTATCGGTCAGCGTTGCCCTTAAGCCACGTTTGCATGACGGGATGGTATGCAAACGAGGCAAGCTGCTTTATTTTTACACGAAAAGTTGTGTCCTCTCATCGCAAGGGGGGTTGGGGAATGAAAATACTTCCTAGGGGGCGTTTGATATTCATATCTAAACCACAGAAAGTACATAGAGGGCTGAGCGTGGGATCACTGTAACCTAAAGGAGCCTTGCTAAAGACAAAACTGCTCAATCGTTTCCTTACGTGGGCCACGGGTAGAGGCTTCCGAACCTAACCAGCGTTCTTCTTTCCTTTCAGACGCCGCTAGAAAGCTCTCACTCCCGCTCTTGGACTACCTTGAAATGACATGCTGACACTCAACGTCTCAGAGATATTGAGCTGCAAACGACTCACGCCGCAACTCCGCCGCTCTATAAATCTCTGAAACCCGAAATTTATATGACCACTCCTCAATATTTAGCTAATATCTCCAACCCAAATCATAGATGGGCTTTCTCCAGAGCCAGATTTGATGCTTTTCCATCGGCAGTTCTTTCTGGAAGATTTCAACGTATCCCAAGGCATTTGAGACTTTGTTCATGCTCCTCTGAGTCAATAGAGACCCTCCCCCATATTTTATTTTATTGCTCTTATTATGCAGAAGAAAGAGCCCTCTTAATTACACCTATATTAAGGTCACTTAGGGTCCAAGGACAACTAGCAATTCATTCTGAGGAACTTGTGCTGAAATATTTATTGGAGGACAAATCCATTGCAATATCAAGAAATGTTGCTAAATTTCTTTTTATTGCATTTGCAAAGCGCAAGCTCCTCCTTAATACTCTTTATGATGTCTCCTCTCTGTAATGTTTTGGTAACCTGGGTTTGCTTTTTTGATCCTGTATGCTGTTTGATGGGTCTTTGACCGTAATAAATAATGATGATGATGATGACATGCTGACTACCTTAACGCCAGTGGTCAAAAAAAAAACCCAAACACATTTATCCTCCCACCGTGCTGTCTCCCGGTCAGCAAATCACCCACGCCTGTGGCTCCCCCCCCTTCCTGATTCACCATTAAAGAATCATGCAGGGAAACCACCCCCGCCCGCCCCGCAGAACTAGGCGGATACTTAACGAGCCCCCTTTCCCTTGCTCGTTAGCCGCATGAGGACAAAGGAGGGTTTAGCTACCAAACAAATCCGCTGAACCCCTTTCTGAATTGACCACACACCACACAACTGTTCCTGTCAGCCTCCCCCCGCCAGGATTCCATAAGTAAAGGAAAGGTTTCCCTTGCTGGAAAGCCAGGCAAATCCGATTCTAGGGTTGCGGTGCTCATCTCATTTTCAAAGCCGAAGAGCCACCGCTGCCCGAAGACGTTTCCGTGGTCATGCGACCAGCATGACTAAACACCAATGCACACGGAACGCTGTTACCTTCCCACTTGAGCCACCCCATTTACCGGATGCCATAACCGCCAATTTAAAATAAACAAAAATAGGGAAACCCCCCCCCCCAACATCCTGTTCCTAAGAGCCTCCCCCCGCCTGGATTCCATAGGTAAAGGAAAGGTATCCCTTGCTGGAAAGCCAGGCGAATCCAACTCTAGGGTTGCGGAGCTCATCTCATTTTCAAAGCCGAACAGCCACCGCTGCCTGAAGACGTTTCCGTGGTCATGCGGCCCGCATGACTGGACACCAATGCACACGGAACACTGTTACCTTCCCACTTGATCCACCGCATTTTCCGGCTTCCATAACCGCCAATTTTTTTAAAAAAATATTGGGAAACCACCACCCCCAACATCATTCAAATGCTGAGCGGTCCGCTTCCCTTTCATAGCCCCGAAAGGTCGATGTAACGACAGCATTATAAAAAAATTTAAAAGGTTTTGGGGTACTGGTTGTGGATAAAGGGGGCAGGAATCCACCCCTGTACCCTAACGCTTGCGGGAGGCGGCTTGATGTGGGGAGTGAAGCGGAGGGGCCCCCCCCCCAAAACCGGTTTTCCTTTCTTCTTACCGGGGTCCAGTGTAGGGGAGGAGGTTCTAGGCTGGGGCTAGAGTCCTTCCCTCCAGGACTTTGGGTTCCCACCCCCTGATCAGCACGGACTTGTACGGTTGTGATGGCAGCCCATGTCCTCCTCCACCCAGCAGTAAATGATTCACTCACCCCTTCCTGTGGAAGCACGCTGTGAGAAATCTTCGGTTCTTGTGTCCTGAGAATCATAGGTCTCTGCACAGCTGTCTCTGGAGCTGGAAGGTATCGCTGTTTAAGGAATAAAAAGCAATGTAAACTTGAAGGACAGCCACCACTTCCCCGACCCACCCTAGGTAACGGCTAAGCACTCACCAAACGTAGGCAGTGTCGATGTTCTAAGATCATCGTGGTTTATAGTCACTAGTTCTTCGTCAAAACGATCCTCAGTAACTGTAGCGAGTATGTTTTCCTTTTCGCGCCAAGAAACGCCTCTCACTCCGGTCTTGCGGCTGCCTATCATTGCTGAACAATGCAAGGACGCTCCCACGCCACTGTCCAGTTGAAGTACTTAAGGAAAATGGTGCCGGAGGTCCTTCTCCCCCCCCCAATGCAATGTTTCCCGCCACTGACCCTTTAAAACGATTGGTCAGCAGTGTGTCCAGGCACGCATTGATTGGCCGAGAAGCACTACTCTTGCCTTGATGACGCCCCCCTACGCAGTAAAGTCATGTCCTTTGTTTAGCACGGTACCGAAAACAAAATGGATTCCTGAATTAATGCTTTATGTTCGGCCCTTGAATGATTTCCGCCATTTGAATTCCTTTCCTCCCCCCTCGCCGCAGGTTCTCCGTTCGAAAGAACGATATAACGATACTATTTATAGTAATGACCATCGCTCCCTTGCGCAGCGGCTAATGTAGCCGTCCCCATCTAAGCATCTAAGCATAATTTTTAGTGTAGATCTCACACTGTCTTCCTCCTTCCCCAGTTTCTCCCCCAAAATCCCTGATGAAGAGGCCAATCGCAGCTTTGGCTGGAGAGAATGTGATGGGGGATGGAGGAGAACTGCTGCAATGAAATGCCATGCTCAGAACTGTAAACGGAAGTAACTCACAAAAAAAACCCCTACACGGTTGTTCCAGCCACCCACGCCTGGCTTACAAAAGCACCCTCAAAAACCCTAAAAACCAATTGCCGGTAAACCACCCCACATACACACGCCATTCAAGTGCTGTGCTGTGCGGCGTGGTCCACGTCCCTTTCATAGTCCTGAAAGAACGATATAACGACGCCATTGTTTTTTTTTTTAAAGGGAGGGTTGGCCTCTGGGCGTGGAGAAAGGGGAGAAAGGGCGGAGAAAAGGTGGAGGAGGGAAGGTGGGAGGGCAACATTCCCTTCGAGGCAATAGGAAAATCCGCTAATTTGAGGATCTCTCAGATGCGGGGCGAATAGCTGCAAACCTGGCTCCGATGCAAATGATGTGAAACTGACAAGATGCACCGGCGAAAACTAAGGCGTGACCGAGGGGCAAAGCCTCGTGAGAGAGCGAGGAGGGAGGGGGAGAGAGAAAACGAATGCTTGTTGGCCATAGAAGGGGTTAAAACCAACAGAGACGCGAATCCTGGAAAGGCTTGGGAATGGATGGAGGAAGAGGAGGGGGAAGTTTAGGGAGAAGCTGGATTCATCCTCCCATGCTGGAGCTTTGCGGTTGGTTTGCCAGAAGAACTTGGGCTGGTGGAAACAGCACGTGCGAAATCGGTGTGGGAGGGAGGGAG
>NW_015172649.1:61846-75726 GCF_001447785.1 Gekko japonicus | reverse complement strand
TTTGCTGCTCACCCTCTACCTATATGTAGGAACTGGTAACTTCCATTTCATTGCATCTGAATAAGTGTGTGGACATGAAAAGCGTATACAATGAGTAGAAGTTTGTTGGCCTTAAAGGTCCCACTGGACTCAAATTTTGTTCTCCTGCTTCAGACCAACATGGCCACCTACCTGAATCTTACTTACAGATAGTTAGTTCAGTACCTCTACTGGCATAAAATTATTAACAACAAGCTCTTTTGACCAGAAGCCTTGACACATACAGATATTTACTTATTTAAATATTTCTATCCCTAAAATACTTATTTCCTTGTAGTTCAAGACAGATCACAATAATTAGTTAAAAACATTTTCAGTTTAAAAACAAAAAATAAAATAGGAAGCCCCCCATCCCCCCCCCCCCAAAGAGGCCTGCCATTCAGACCCCCTCAAAAGCCCTGGCTAATAGCGCCTTCTAATGAGCTCCAAAGATCTTCACCTTTTCAGGGAGCCCATTCCACAGAGCCATGATGGGAAAAGCCGGATATGGCTGCCTGAAGACTGTAGTTGTTGCACAGTGACACAGGGAAGGAGATGGTCCTTCAAATGTGTGGGTTCCAGGCAATGTTCCCTCTAAGCTGTGGACTCTTGTGAGCAAAAATTGTACTTTGTGAGCTACTGGCATTAAAGTTGTGAGATTGAGTTTTGGCTGCTGCATAAATTAGTGTGTTCTGGAGCCCTCCTTCCTGAGCTAAGACAAAAGTGTGTGAGCCGGAGGCTAAAAAACTGTGAGCTAGCTCACACTAACTCAGCTTAGAGGGAACACTGGTTACCAGGTTGTGAAGGGCTTTAAAGGTCATAAGCAGCATCTTGAATGGAACTCAGACTGACGGCCAAAGTAGGAGTTGCCAGTCTGGAACTCCTCCTCTCTCCTTGCTTCTTTTTCTCCTCAGGCAAAAGCGCTTTCTTAATTGAGGACAACTCCCTCTGCTCCGTTATAATCTCTGGCTCACCCAAAGACGTGGTCACTTGCCCTGCCTGATTTGCGGAAAGTGTGGGGCCGAGTTATTGCCTGCCGCGGCCAGGGGGGATGGCTGCTGATCAGGGAGTGACGGCAACCGAGGGTCCCCAGCTTGAGGCTGTGGTCGATACCAGCGCAAGTCCCGTAATTAAAACAGAGCCACCGGAGCTGACAGGCCTCGTATCAGGTGATGAGGGCACAGCATGGAAAGGGTCTCCACATTGTTCCTGGCTGGGGTTCTTTCGTCGAGGCGACGCTGCCCAGGGTCGGGAAAACCCTGGGAGGATTTCAGAGCTGGGCAATACCCGACCGCATTAAGCAGGAACCGGGTGAAGAGCTGTGGGAAGCCCGGTGGCAGGAATTCCTTAAGGCGATCCAGTCACCGCAAGCAAAGTCCTCAGAGGAGGCTAGAGAATGTGAAGCCAAAGAGATGACTGAGGTTTCTGAGCGTTCAGAAGGGCAGGGGGTGATGGGACTTCTCCTAAGCCACCGAAATGGAACCCTCCAGCCCTCTGCCTCCCCAGAACCTCAGGTTTGTGAGGAAACGAAGGACGAGACCGCTGGAGAAGGGGTTCCCAGCACTGAGACCCAACGCCAGCGCTTCCGGCAGTTGCGCTACCAGGAGACCAAGGGGCCCCGTGAGATCTGCAGCCGGCTGTGGTATCTTTGCCACCGGTGGCTGAAGCCAGAGAAACACACCAAGGTGCTGAGGCAACGGGAGTCTGGGAAGCCAGAGCAGCAGGTGGGAGCATTTATTTTTGAAATATCTTTTAGTGAATTTCCATTATTGTGACAGGCATCCCAAGAATCATTATAGAGCAGAAAGGGACATGGTGAGGTAATTGCATATACATGGCTTGGGACCAGGGTGTCTGAAGGACTGTCTTCTCATGAGAACATAACAAGAGCCCTGCTGGATCAGAGCAGTGGTCCATCTGTTCCAGCATCCTGTCTCCCACAGTAGCCAACCAGTCCTTCTGGATGGCCAACAACAGGGCATAGAGGCCGAGGCCTTCCCCTGATGCTGCAGAGGTCCATCAGTGGCTATTAGCCACAAGGTATAGAGGGAATACTCTGTCTCAGGCAGTGATGCTTTGTATTCTTGGTGCTTGTGGGGGCAACAGTGGGAGGGGCTTCTGGAGTTCTGGCCCTGCTGGTGGACCTCCTGATGGTCCCTGGGTTTTGGCCCCTGTGTGACACAGAGGGGCATTTACAACGGTATAGGTGCCGGTTGGAATCGGTGTACTTACTGACGTTCACACGGCGAACATCTGCCTTCCGTCCCTAACCATTGCAAAGAGCTTTAAACCGTTGTATTCTGCCACTAGGTCCCCAGGCGGTGGTATCCTGAGTGCAACAGTTGTAATCGCTTTACCCCCGTCTGATCACTCTCCACCGTTGTAGAGCCACTTCCGTTCGGAAGCCTGAGGCTTCCGATTTTCGCCCACTTTTTTTTTTTTTTAGGTCGGCGATATGCGCTTGGGCGAAGCTTCACCCCAGCGTTTGTTTAAAAAAAAAGAGAGAAAAGGTCCTTAGTTTAATGTTTTAGAGGAGTCCAGGACCTCAGGGAGGCCTGTTTGCTCTTTAAACTTTAAAGGTAAGTCCTCTCTTCAGGACATGCTTTTCTGGACGGGGTGTTTTGCGCATGCATGAAGATCGCCATTCTGTGGATGGCTGCCTATGTGCATGTGCAAACTGAATTTAAAAAAACAAACAAACCGCCGACGCCCGCTGTGTGTGAATGGGCATACAGCGATGGGCTCCACAGAAAGGAGGTAAGTGTGATTGTTTTTCAGCCAGCATAAACTGCAACGGTTCCAACCGGTACAGTTTATGCCGGCTGAAACGCCCCGGCTGAATGCACCCAGAGTGTGGGACTGGATGGGCCACTGGCCTCATCCAACATGGCTTCTCTTCTGTTCTTCTGACTCTTGCTGTTTTTTACTGCTACAGGCAGACTAACACGGCTACCCATCTCGATCTTTATTTATCGCTGCCTTTCAGCCCACAAGGTTCTTCTCAAACATGATGCTGGGCACTCTCTTAATGAGGTGATAAACCCTTGTTTAGCCTTGGCTGCTTATGATTATAAATAAGGGCACACATGGAGTTTCTTTAATAGAAAATAATTTCCCTGCATAGAGAAAGCTATGATGTCAAGATGAAGAGCAGTACAGAACACTCTTCCCTGAGGTGATAGATATTGTAGAGCTTGAAAAGGTGCAGAAAAACTGAAATGATCAGGGAGCTACAGATTGTTCTGTGAGGATCAGTTAAAACACTTAGGTCTGTTTAGCTTAGAAAAAAGGCATGTAAGGGAAGACATGAAAGAGGCCTATAAAATTATGCATGTCGTGGAGACACGGGACATAATACTAGAATTCTCCCATAATACATCCACTGAAGCTGAAAGGTGGGAGATTCGTGACAGACAAGAGGAAGTCCTTTTTCACGCAGCACTTCGTTAAACTGTGGAACTCCCTGCCACAGGATGTGGTCATGGCTGCCACCTTGGAAGGCTTTAAAAAGGAGAGTGGACAACTTCATGGAGGACAGGGCTGCCAAGGGCTGCTAGTCACGACCCCCAATGCTCCCTCTAAGCTGTGGAGTCTTGTGAGCAGTGTTCCCTCTAAGCTGAGTTAGTGTAAGCTGAGTTAGTGTGAGCTAGCTCACAGTTTTTTAGCCTCCGGTTCACAGATTTTTGTCTTCGCTCAGGAAGGGTGGCTCCAGAGCAAACAAATGTATGCAGGAGCCAAAGCGCTGGCTCACAACTTTAATGCCTGTAGCTCACAAAGTAGATTTTTTTGCTCACCAGACTCTACAGCTTAGAGGGAACATTGCAGTTGTGAACAAAATTTCTACTGTGTGAGCTACTGGCATTAAAGTGGTGAGCGAGCGATTTGGCCGCTGCATCAGTTAGTTTGCTCTGGAGCCCTCCTCCCTAAGCTAAGACAAAAATGTGTGAGCTGGAGGCTAAAAAAAACGGTGATCTGGCTCACACTAACTCAGCTTAGAGGGAACACTGGTCACGACAGGTATCTCCTCCCTGCAGTACTAGAGGAAGTAGGCCTTTTCGTAGCAGTAGCCAAGGAGCCCAGGCAGGATGATTCTGTTTCTGGTCTTCCTAGAGGCAGCTGGTTGGCCACTCTGTGAAAAAGGATACTGGACTAGATAGACCTTTGGTAGGTTTGCCAGCTTTGGGTTGGGAAATACCTGGAGATTTTGCAGGTGGAGCCTCAGGAGGGCGGAGTTTTGGGAGGGGAGGGACTTCGATTGGGTATGATGCCACAGAGTCCAACTTCCAAAGGGGCCATTTTCTGCAGGTGGACAAATCTCTTGTCACCTGGAGATCAGTCGTAATAGCAGGAGATCTCCAGCCACCACCTGGAGGCTGGCAACCCTAGCCTTTGGGCTGATCCAGCAGGGCTCTTTTTATGTTCTTATGATCATTACAAACCAATTCCAAAAGGAAGACCCATGGAGAATAAACTTCTCTTTTTTTTTGGTGTAGTGGTTAAGTGTGCGGACTCTAATCTGGGAGAACCGGGTTTGATTCCCCACTCTTCCTCTTGCACCTGCTGATGTGACCTTGGGTCAGTCACAAGCTCTGGCACAGCTGAAAGAGCAGTTTGTGTCAGAGTTCTCTCAGCCCCACCCACCTCACAGGGTGTCTGTTGTGGGGAGGGGAAGGGAAAGGAGTTTGTAAGCCGCTCTGAGACTTCAAGTGAAGGGCGGGGTATAAAGCCAATCTCTTCTTCTAAAAAAAAGAGGGGGGGCAAAGTTTGCCATATTTTGGAATCCCCCCATTCATTATTTTTTTTAGAGAAATGGTCGTTGGAGTTTCATTGCAGGAATTTACATCTTATGTGAATGTAGGCCTTCAACAACCTGGGAAAGCCCTACTCAGAGCCAATGTGATGTAGACCAGGGTCCCCAACCTTTTTGAACCTGAAGGCACCTTTAGAATTCTGGCATAGGGCAGTGGACACATAACACAACCACAAAATGGCTGCCAGATGAGGCGGAGCCAACCACAAAATGGCAGGGAGTGAGGTAATGCATAACTCTCTAACAATAACTCTTCAACATTTCAGGCAGAAGCTCTGTTCCAACAGGATGCCTTTTTAAGTTAACAAAACTGTTTAAAAAGCGTTGTCTTGCATACACACAGATTCCCTTCAGTCACGTAGTGAAGTTCCTTGGAAGGAATCCACACAGCCAATCAAAAGTCTTGTTGGACACCTGGCTCCACCCGCTTTTATTTATTTATTTATTTATTTTGGGACTTATACCCCACCCTATCCAAACGGCTCAGGGCGGCTTTCTAAAACCATTTGACAGGAGCCGGGAAAGATGTCAGCAGGCCAGCTGTATTCTCTCCTGCATAAACCCTCTCAGGCCACCCTATCATACAGGGCTGTTGTGAGGATTAAACCGGGGAAGGGTGAACTATGTACTCCTTCCTCATTGTGGAGGCAGGGGTAAAGAGAAAAATGGAGTAAGAATCATAGGAAATAGCATGTACCTGTTGGTTTTAGTTGGTGATCTTCTTCTGGTTGCTATTCCAGGTGCTGGGAACATTTGAGGAGGTCGTGGTGAGCTTTTCCGAAGTAGACCAGGCATCCCCTGATGCTGCAGAGAAACAGCCCTGCCGAGAGATCAAGCAGGAAAACGATGGGGATGTTGCTTTGCTGGGTAAAGATGCCTCTTATGCCAGGAATCTGGGATGTGTACATGTGTGTGGGGGGAGGAGGGGTTATATTTGTTTGACCTCTTTATTTGTGGTGGGTACCTGCTCTTTTTTAAGCACTGGCATTCTTGGAAGTGATTTATGAGAGAGTGGCCACGTGTCCTCTGTCACATTTAGTTTGGCTCTAAGACGGAATGATTATCCTAGAAGAACAAGCACACGGAAGCTTATGCCCAGAAATAAACTTTGTTGGTTTTAAAGGTGCCACTAGACTTGAACTTCGTTCTGTTGCTTCAGACCAACACGGCTACCCATCCGAATCTATCCCAGAAGAAGTGTAAGCACAACGTAGACAAATGGGGTAGCATCCAGGAATGTCGGAAGGCTGTTAATCTTGCTGATGGAATTGGGGGGCTGGCTTTCCGCTGGCTCTGGATTCAGGCACAGGCAAAGAGGGGAAGGGGTCCCTGTATGAACTCTGCAATGTGTGTAGTGTAAAGTAAAGGTAAAGGTTTCCCTTGCTCGAAAGTGTTGCTTTGCTGGGTAAAGATGCCTCTTATGCCAGGAATCTGGGATGTGTACATGTGTGTGGGGGGAGGAGGGGTTATATTTGTTTGACCTCTTTATTTGTGGTGGGTACCTGCTCTTTTTTAAGCACTGGCATTCTTGGAAGTGATTTATGAGAGAGTGGCCACGTGTCCTCTGTCACATTTAGTTTGGCTCTAAGACGGAATGATTATCCTAGAAGAACAAGCACACGGAAGCTTATGCCCAGAAATAAACTTTGTTGGTTTTAAAGGTGCCACTAGACTTGAACTTCGTTCTGTTGCTTCAGACCAACACGGCTACCCATCCGAATCTATCCCAGAAGAAGTGTAAGCACAACGTAGACAAATGGGGTGGCATCCAGGAATGTCGGAAGGCTGTTAATCTTGCTGATGGAATTGGGGGGCTGGCTTTCCGCTGGCTCTGGATTCAGGCACAGGCAAAGAGGGGAAGGGGTCCCTGTATGATCCCTGCAATATGTGTAGTGTAAAGTAAAGGTAAAGGTTTCCCTTGCTCGAAAGCCAGTCGAGTCCAACTCTAGGGTTGCGGTGCTCATCTCCGTTTCCAAGCCGAAGAGCCAGCACTGTCTGAAGACATTTCCGTGGTCATGTGGCCAGCATGACTAAACACCGAGGCACACGGAACGCTGTTACCTTCCCACTGAAGTGGTACCTATTTATCTACTTGCAATTTCTTGCTTTCGAACTGCTAGATTGGCAGGAGTAATAGTGTAGTGTAGTGTAAAGGTAAAGGTAAAGGTTCCCTTGCTCGAAAGCCAGTCGAGTCCGACTCTAGGGTTGCGGTGCTCGTCTCCCGTTTCAAAGCCGAAGAGCCAGCGCTGTCCGAAGACGTTTCCGTGGTCGTGTGGCCGGCATGACTAAACACCAAGGCGCATGGAACGCTGTTACTTATCTACTTGCAATTTCTTGCTTTCGAACTGCTAGGTTGACAGGAGCTGGAACTAGAGACGGGAGCTCACTCCATCATGCGGGACACTCGGGTCTCGAACTGCTGAACTACACCTTCCACAGCCTGCAGTTCAGCGTCTTAACCACTTGAGCCACTGTAGTGTAGTGTAGTGCAGTGTAGTGTAAGCCACCGTAAAACAAGGGGAAAGGTGGGATATAAATGCTTTAATAAATAACTCGTGGTTAGAGCGTGGGACTAGAATCTGGGAGGTACACACTGGAATCCTTGCTCTGCCATGGAAGCTTGCTGGGTGACCTTGGGCCAGTCACACACTCTCAGCCTAGCCTCCAAGGTAGTTGAGAGGATAAAATGCAGGTTGAGGAGAATGATGTAAGCCACCTTGGGCTGCCATTGGAGAGAAAGGTGGGCTATAAATGAAGTAAATAAATGTGGCTTAAAAAGCAGGAAACAGCCACGTTGGCCCACACAGAATCCAGAAAAAGGAGGGAAAAAATTATGTCACGGTCGGATCATTTCCTGAGGCTAACCAGAATGCCACAGAAACAATGTATTGCCATGATAAAAGCCTGAGTCCAGGGGGGCACACACACTTCTTCAGCTTGTACCCAGAATAAAACTTTGTGGGTCTTAAAGGTGCCAATGGACTCAGACTTTGCTCTGCTGTCTCAGACCAGCAAGGCTGCCCGCCTGTTGCCATGACAGGCGTACCTCCAAATCCCCAGCTTTCATTTCAAAAAAGATGAGTCTGTAGCACCCCTTCCTTTCTGCAATACCCTTTCCCCTTATAACTCCAAAAAGTGACAGACTTTTTACACACACAAAAATGAAAGCGGGCCCCTGACCTGGATAGCCCAGGCAAGCCCGATCTTGTCAGATCTCGGAAGCTAAGCAGGGCCGGCCCCGGCCAGGACTTGGATGGGAGGCCTCCTTGGAATACCAGAGTGCGGAGGCGGGGGCAGGCTTTGTTCAGCCACCTCTCTGAATATCTTCCAGGCCCCCAGTGGGGGTCAGTCACCAGAGGTCACCATGACTTCCAGGTGCACACACACTCACTCACATGCACACGCACACACACACTTAAAAACACCCCCCAAAAAGAAAGAAAGGCGGCATTCCAGAGGAGCTAGCAGACTATGGTAAGAGATCATTACAGCATTACTGTGTTTGAAAAATAATTGTTGTTTTTTAAAGCCCTCTGGTGGCACAATGAGATGAGTGCAAGGAAAATGGCCCCTGGTGGAAGAAGATGTACACAACATTTCCAAGGACACCCCCACTGAGAATTCTTCTGCATCCTGTGGGTGTAGCACAGGTTCCCCAGGTCCTAATCTAACACTCTGTTGATTACACCAGCCTGTCAGATACAAGGCCTGGCTGCATGAGTAATTTATATATGAAGGCTCTTGATCTGTCGAGCTCAATATCACCTACTCTGAGGGTCAGTGTCCTTCCAAAGTCTCAGGTCAAGATCTTTCCCATTAAGAACATAAGAGAAGCCATGCTGGATCAGGCCAGTGGCCCATCCAGTCCAACACTCCATGTCACACAATGGCCAAAACCCAGAGGCCATCAGGAGGTCCACCAGTGGGTCCAGGACTCCAGAAGCCCTCCCACAGTGACCCCCAAGCACCATATGAAGAGCCTTGCTGGATCAAATCAGTGATCCATCTAGTCCAGCATCCTGACTCAAATAATGGTCATCCGGTTCCTCTGGAGGACCAACAACAGGCCAAGGCCTTCCCCTGATGTTGCCTCTTGGCATTGGTAGTCAGAGATTTACTGCCTCTGAACATGGAGGTTCCCTTTAGTCACCATGGCTAGTAGCCACTGACAGACCTATCATCTGTGAATCAGTTTAATCCCCGGTTAAAGTTGTCATTATCTGCTCCTTTCAGCTGGAGCTGCCAAGGACTGAATCTGAGACCAAGTAGATGCTCTGAGAGCCAGTTTGGTGTAGTGATTAGGAGTACAGAATCTAATCTGGGAGAACTGGGTTTGATTCCCCACTGCTCCACATGCAACTGCTGGTGTGACCTTGGGTCAGTCATAAGTTCTTTCAGAGCTGTTCTCTCAAGAGCAGTTCTTGAAAGAGCTTTCTCAGCCCCACCTACCTCACAGGGTGTCTGTGGAGGGGAGGGGAGGGGAAAGGAGATTGTAAGCCGCTCTGAGACTCCGGGTAATGAAGGGTGGGGTATAAATCCAATCTCTTCTTCTTCTTCCTTATACAGAATGGCTTTTCTGAAGAACTGTGCATGCACATGAAAGCTTGTAACCAAAATTAATGTGTTGATCTTAAAGGTGCCACTGGACTCAAGCTTTGATCTATTGCTTCAGACCAACATGGCTACCCACCTGAATCTATTTTCTGTCTTCGTCATCCTCCACAACAGTAGCTTTTGTGTGTTCTTTGTCTGACGGTTCTCTGAGTCTTTTTTTGTGCTCCAGTCAGGATTTTCTCTTTATCCCATTAGGCATTGGCTGGGAGAGAGGAACCGATGGGGACCCGCATGGAGCATTGCTGGAAAGAAGCACGTGTCAAGATACAGAAGAATGTGCTGGGAAACCTGATGAACTGAAAAGGCAGCAGAAGAACAGAGCAGAGAAGTGGAAAGAGAAATCCAGTGTGTTCCCCCCTGAATTTAAAGTCAAACAGAGATTACATGAAGGCAAGCGAAGATATTCGTGCAGTGTCTGTGGGAAAGGCTTCACTTGCAAATCAAGCCTGAATAGACACCAGGTAACCCACACGGGGGAGAACCCACATAAATGCCCACACTGTGGGGAAAAATTCACTCGGAGGGCTAGCCTCATTGTCCATCAGAGAATCCACACAGGCGAGAAACCATATAAATGTTTCACGTGTGGGAAAAGTTTCAGTGTGAACTCGACACTTATCCGGCATCAGAGGATCCACACAGGCGAGAAACCATACCCGTGCTTTGACTGCGGTGAAAGCTTCAACCAGCGTACGATCCTGATCTCACACCAGCGAATCCACACGGGGGAGAAACCCTATCGATGCTTGGACTGCGGCGAAAGCTTTCGGGACAAGTCAAGCCATATCAGGCACCAGAGGATTCACACGGGGGAGAAGCCGTACCAGTGTGCAGACTGCGGCGTGAGCTTCCGTGATAAATCAAGCCGTATCAGGCATCAAAGAATCCACACGGGAGAGAAGCCCTATAAATGCCTGGACTGCGGGGAAAGCTTCAGCCAGAGCTCCACCCTCATTAGACACCGAAGGGTTCACACTGGTGCAATGACACACAAGTGCCCAGACCATGTGGAATCCTTGCAAAATAAACCTGATCTTAAAAGACATCAGGATGTTCACACAGAAGAGAAAACACACTACTACCCAGACTGTGGTGAAACCAACAGTCCGGTGCCAAACTTGACATGATAAGAGGTTTACAAAATTCTGCACGGGATAGAGAAGGCAGAGAAAGAAGTACTTTTCTCCCTTTGTCACAATACACAAATTTGTGGGCACTCAAAAGACATTAATGAGCAGTAGGCTTGGAACAGATAAAAGGAGGTGCTTCTTCACTCAAAGAGTCATTAACACGTGGATTCACAGCCGCAGGAAGTGCTGGTGGCTACAAGCAGAGACAGCTTCAAGAGGGGACTGGATAAACATCTGGAGCAGAGGTCCATCAGTGGCAATTAGCCACAAGGTATAGATGGAACGCTCTGTCTGGGGCAAGTGATGCTCTGTATTCTTGGTGCTTGTGGGGCAACAGTGGGAGGGCTTCTGGAGTTCTGGCTCGCTGGTGGACCTCCTGATGGCACCTGAGTTTTTGGCCACTATGTGACACAGAGTGTTGGACTGGATGGGCCATTGGCCTGATCCAACATGGCTTCTCTTATGTTCTTAATGCACACAGGAGAGAAACAGTAGCCATGTATTCACTGTAGCAAAGTTTTAGCTGTATTGTATACCTTGCTAATTATCCAGAAGCACAATTACGAGGGAGTGCCCTCCTATTCCTAACTATTCCTCAACAAGCCCATTGGAGTTGGCAAGAAATCCCTGCCAACTATAGAATGCCCTCACTGCCCATGGGATGGGCAGTGATGTCATCTTGGAGAGGGGTTATGGAATCACTGCCCATCCCCACAATAAATTTCACTCTACGGTTGATGAGTATCCTGGCAGTTTTTCTGTCTCTTCATGCATTGATCCAAGGGGTATAAGAAAGGGTGCAGGAAGGCAGTATACATATATCCCTCCTTCCTCAAGAGGTGACTCATGGAAGACAGTGGGCTGCTTCTTCTTCCAAACCATCATGCCCCCCTGTCTGCAGGGATGAGTCTTGATCCCTCCCCACACTACCTCTGAGAACCAGTTACTGGAGGGGGGGGGGCCAGCAACAGCAAATGAGTACAGCTGCCTTTGTTTAATTTCTACCAATTCCTCCCCCTCAAATGCTGCAGATCCTCACTTTGCCCTCTGATAACCCCCCCCCCCACAAAATATCTGCAGCAAGAAAGTTCCCTCTCCACAAAGAAGAAGAGAAGAGATAAAAGGAAGTACTTCTTCACCCAAAGAGTGATTAACACTTGGAATTCACTGCCACAGGAAGTGGTGGCGGCTACAAGCATGGACGGCTTCAAAAGGGAATTAGATAAGCATATGGAGCAGAGGTCCATCAGTGGCTATTAGCCACAAGGTATAGCTAGGGGCTCTGGGGCAAGTGATGCTCTGTCATCTTGGTGCTTTGGGGGGTCAACAGTGGGAGGACTTCTAATGTCCTGGCCCCACTGGTGGACCTCCTGATGGCACTGGTATTTCTGGCCATCCAACATTGGCATCTCTTATGTTCTTATGTTCTTAGAGATTTGATTTATACCCTGCCCTTCACTATCCAAGGGAGTCTCAGAGCGGCCTTTCCCTTCCCCTCCCAATAACAGACACCCTGTGAAGTAGGTGGGGCTGAGAGAGCTCTTGACAGAAACTGCTCTTTTTCAAGAACAGCTGTGCCAGAACTACTGCTTGCCCAAGGTCATCCAGCCAGGTGCAAGTGGAGGAGTGGGGAATCAAACCCGGTTCTCCCAGATTAGAGTCCACGCACTTAACCACTACACCAAACAGAGCCTGAGGATAGTTAGATACACACTGTGGCGGTATGGCAGCTACAAACCATGGCAGTTAAGAATAAAACCTCCTTGTACAGCAGCAGTCTAGGTCTCAGTACAGGATTGTTGGGGCTGAACGACAGGGAAGGGCTGATGCCTTTGTGTGCTGTTCATGAACCTTCTGGGCTTGCCACTGGCTGGGGAATCGAAGGCCAGAGGCAGACCAATCTGATCTGTAAGACACGTCCTTCTCTGAACCATAATTTGGCCACATGCACCAAAGTATGACCCAGCTATGGAAATAAACTGATAAATGCGGACTCAATAGGCTTCACAATGACTCCGGGGAAAAGGACAGAGTCCCATTTTGCTCAATCATAGCAATACAAATTAAGACTAAACCAACATTTGGAAAGGGATATGGAATGGTATGGTATAGCCTGAGCTCAGAAGCTAAGCAGGGTCACTACTTGAACAGGAGGCCACCAAGGAAGACACTGCAGAGGAAGGTAATGGCAAACCACCTCTGTTGGGGCTGCCGTTAAGTTGATTGCAACTTGACGGCACTTATTTATGTAAGATGCCGAAAAAATAAAGGAAGGCAAATATTAGATATAAGAAGAACAAACAGCCCTGTATTTCCCTAGCTCAGCGGTGGCAAACCTACGGCACGGGTGCCAGAGGTGGCACTCAGAGCCCTCTCTGTGGGCACGCGTGCCATTGCCCCAGCCAGGCCCAGACCATCATTAAAGTGTCGAATTCTCTGCCAAATAATTTTAAGTAAGCGAAAGCATTTGGGATTGCTTTCCTTACTTTGTTTGGATCATCTTAAGTTAATGTATGAGTTGTTTTTTCTAAAGTAAAACCTCAGTATTCAGGTTAAATTGCCGTGTTGGCACTTTGCAATCAATAAGTGGGTTTTGGGTTGCAGTCTGGGCACTCGGTCTCTAAAAGGTTCGCCATCACTGCCCTAGCTGTAAAATTCATTACTGTTTTTTATCGATGATCTGCTAGCAGAATTGGTTGGCCACTGTGTGAGAGAGGATTCTGGACTAGATGGACCACTGGTCTGATCCAGCAGGGCTTTTCTTGGGTTCTTACTAAATTCCCATCCTATTCGTTCTCCAGGGAACACAGTGTGGCCCACATGATGCTCCCAACAACAACCCTGTGAAGTAGGCCAGGCTAAGGAAGGAGGACTGGTTCAGGGGTGACCACATGTAGCTGCCTTCTGTTGAGTCAGACCCGGGTTCTGTCCAGATTGTTCTAGTCTTCAGATCCAGAGCTGTCAGCCCTCCTTGGAGCAGAGAAGGGGCCAGCTTGCCCTGCTCCTTCCAACTCCTGCTCTGCACGTGGGACCCCGAGAGACCACCCTTGGCGTGGCTGCCCAACCTTGGGGGACCTTCCACTTCCTTACCCTTGCGCTCTTTATCCATGAGATGCATAAGATGGATCATTTAGTTAGTTAGTTATTGCCAGGGGTCATTTTGTAGAAAAAGAGGGGCAGGAGCTCATTAGCATAACTCATTAGCATAACTTATTTGCATATGCCACATCCCCTGACATCATCGGAAGTGTGTCAGAAGGCTCAGGCTCCACTGGACTGTTTTGGATTGCTAGCTATTGGGGGGGGGG